>NW_027192959.1:0-190000 GCF_949987515.2 Delphinus delphis | reverse complement strand
TAACCCGCGCCCTCACACGCACGCTCCCCCTAAAGCGTTGCCGTACCCTCACCTGGACCCTAAACCGTCCCCTAACCCTAACCCTAACCCTAGCCCGAACCCTAACCCTAACCCTTCCCCGAAGCCTGACCCTCACCCGTCCCCTAATCCTAACCCGTACGCTAACACTAACCCGCGCCCTCATACGCACGCTCCCCCTAAAGCGTTGCCGTACCCTCACCTGGACCCTAAACCGTCCCCGTCCCCTAACCCTAACCCTAGCCCGAACCCTAACCCTAACCCTTCCCCGAAGCCTGACCCTCACCCGTGCCCTAATCCTAACCCGTACGCTAACACTAACCCGCGCCCTCACACGCACGCTCCCCCTAAAGCGTTGCCGTACCCTCACCTGGACCCTAAACCGTCCCCATCCCCTAACCCTAACCCTAGCCTGAACCCTAACCCTAACCCTTCCCCGAAGCCTGACCCTCACCCGTGCCCTAATCCTAACCCGTACGCTAAAACTAACCCGCGCCCTCACACGCACGCTCCCCCTAAAGCGTTGCCGTACCCTCACCTGGACCCTAAACCGTCCCCGTCCCCTAACCCTAACCCTAGCCCGAACCCTAACCCTAAACCTTCCCCGAATCCTGACGCTCACCCGTGCCCTAATCCTAACCCGTACGCTAACACTAACCCGCGCCCTCACACGCACGCTCCCCCTAAAGCGTTGCCGTACCCTCACCTGGACCCTAAACCGTCCCCGTCCCCTAACCCTAACCCTAGCGCGAACCCTAACCCTAACCCTTCCCCGAAGCCTGACCCTCACCCGTCCCCTAATCCTAACCCGTACGCTAACACTAACCCGCGCCCTCACACGCACGCTCCCCCTAAAGCGTTGCCGTACCCTCACCTGGACCCTAAACCGTCCCCGTCCCCTAACCCTAACCCTAGCCCGAACCCTAACCCTAACCCTTCCCCGAAGCCTGACCCTCACCCGTGCCCTAATCCTAACCCGTACGCTAACACTAACCCGCGCCCTCACACGCACGCTCCCCCTAAAGCGTTGCCGTACCCTCAACTGGACCCTAAACCGTGCCCGTCCCCTAACCCTAACCCTAGCCCGAACCCTAACCCTAACCCTTCCCCGAAGCCTGACCCTCACCCGTGCCCTAATCCTAACCCGTACGCTAACACTAACCCGCGCCCTCACACGCACGCTCCCCCTCAAGCGTTGCCGTACCCTCACCTGGACCCTACACCGTCCCCGTCCCCTAACCCTAACCCTAGCCCGAACCCTAAACCTAAACCTTCCCCGAAGCCTGACGCTCACCCGTGCCCTAATCCTAACCCGTACGCTAACACTAACACGCGCCCTCACACGCACGCTCCCCCTAAAGCGTTGCCGTACCCTCACCTGGACCCTAAACCGTCCCCGTCCCCTAACCCTAACCCTAGCCCGAACCCTAACCCTAACCCTTCCCCGAAGCCTGACCCTCACCCGTCCCCTAATCCTAACCCGTACGCTAACACTAACCCGCGCCCTCACACGCACGCTCCCCCTAAAGCGTTGCCGTACCCTCACCTGGACCCTAAACCGGCCCCGTCCCCTAACCCTAACCCTAGCCCGAACCCTAACCCTAACCCTTCCCCGAAGCCTGACCCTCACCCGTCCCCTAATCCTAACCCGTACGCTAACACTAACCCGCGCCCTCACACGCACGCTCCCCCTAAAGTGTTGCCGTACCCTCACCTGGACCCTAAACCGTCCCCGTCCCCTAACCCTAACCCTAGCCCGAACCCTAAACCTAACCCTTCCCCGAAGCCTGACCCTCACCCGTCCCCTAATCCTAACCCGTACGCTAACACTAACCCGCGCCCTCACACGCACGCTCCCCCTAAAGCGTTGCCGTACCCTCACCTGGACCCTAAACCGTCCCCGTCCCCTAACCCTAACCCTAGCCCGAACCCTAACCCTAACCCTTGCCCGAAGCCTGACCCTCACCCGTGCCCTAATCCTAACCCATACGCTAACACTAACCCGCGCCCTCACATGCACGCTCCCCCTAAAGCGTTGCCGTACCCTCACCTGGACCCTAAACCGTCCCCGTCCCCTAACCCTAACCCTAGCCCGAACCCTAACCCTAACCCTTCCCCGAAGCCTGACCCTCACCCGTGTCCTAATCCTAACCCGTACGCTAACACTAACCCGCGCCCTCACACGCACGCTCCCCCTAAAGCGTTGCCGTACCCTCACCTGGACCCTAAACCGTCCCCGTCCCCTAACCCTAACCCTAGCCCGAACCCTAACCCTAACCCTTCCCCGAAGCCTGACCCTCACCCGTGCCCTAATCCTAACCCGTACGCTAACACTAACCCGCGCCCTCACACGCACGCTCCCCCTAAAGCGTTGCCGTACCCTCACCTGGACCCTAAACCGTCCCCGTCCCCTAACCCTAACCCTAGCCCGAACCCTAAACCTAAACCTTCCCCGAAGCCTGACGCTCACCCGTGCCCTAATCCTAACCCGTACGCTAACACTAACACGCGCCCTCACACGCACGCTCCCCCTAAAGCGTTGCCGTACCCTCACCTGGACCCTAAACCGTCCCCGTCCCCTAACACTAACCCTAGCCCGAACCCTAACCCTAACCCTTGCCCGAAGCCTGACCCTCACACGTGCCCTAATCCTAACCCGTACGCTAACACTAACCCGCGCCCTCACATGCACGCTCCCCCTAAAGCGTTGCCGTACCCTCACCTGGACCCTAAACCGTCCCCGTCCCCTAACCCTAACCCTAGCCCGAACCCTAACCCTAACCCTTCCCCGAAGCCTGACCCTCACCCGTGTCCTAATCCTAACCCGTACGTTAACACTAACCCGCGCCCTCACACGCACGCTCCCCATAAAGCGTTGCCGTACCCTCACCTGGACCCTAAACCGTCCCCTAACCCTAACCCTAACCCTAGCCCGAAACCTAACCCTAACCCTTCCCCGAAGCCTGACCCTCACCCGTCCCCTAATCCTAACCCGTACGCTAACACTAACCCGCGCCCTCATACGCACGCTCCCCCTAAAGCGTTGCCGTACCCTCACCTGGACCCTAAACCGTCCCCGTCCCCTAACCCTAACCCTAGCCCGAACCCTAACCCTAACCCTTCCCCGAAGCCTGACCCTCAACCGTGCCCTAATCCTAACCCGTACGCTAACACTAACCCGCGCCCTCACACGCACGCTCCCCCTAAAGCGTTGCCGTACCCTCACCTGGACCCTAAACCGTCCCCGTCCCCTAACCCTAACCCTAGCCTGAACCCTAACCCTAACCCTTCCCCGAAGCCTGACCCTCACCCGTGCCCTAATCCTAACCCGTACGCTAAAACTAACCCGCGCCCTCACACGCACGCTCCCCCTAAAGCGTTGCCGTACCCTCACCTGGACCCTAAACCGTCCCCGTCCCCTAACCCTAACCCTAGCCCGAACCCTAACCCTAAACCTTCCCCGAAACCTGACGCTCACCCGTGCCCTAATCCTAACCCGTACGCTAACACTAACCCGCGCCCTCACACGCACGCTCCCCCTAAAGCGTTGCCGTACCCTCACCTGGACCCTAAACCGTCCCCGTCCCCTAACCCTAACCCTAGCCCGAACCCTAACCCTAACCCTTGCCCGAAGCCTGACCCTCACCCGTGCCCTAATCCTAACCCATACGCTAACACTAACCCGCGCCCTCACATGCACGCTCCCCCTAAAGCGTTGCCGTACCCTCACCTGGACCCTAAACCGTCCCCGTCCCCTAACCCTAACCCTAGCCCGAACCCTAACCCTAACCCTTCCCCGAAGCCTGACCCTCACCCGTGTCCTAATCCTAACCCGTACGCTAACACTAACCCGCGCCCTCACACGCACGCTCCCCCTAAAGCGTTGCCGTACCCTCACCTGGACCCTAAACCGTCCCCGTCCCCTAACCCTAACCCTAGCCCGAACCCTAACCCTAACCCTTCCCCGAAGCCTGACCCTCACCCGTGCCCTAATCCTAACCCGTACGCTAACACTAACCCGCGCCCTCACACGCACGCTCCCCCTAAAGCGTTGCCGTACCCTCACCTGGACCCTAAACCGTCCCCGTCCCCTAACCCTAACCCTAGCCCGAACCCTAAACCTAAACCTTCCCCGAAGCCTGACGCTCACCCGTGCCCTAATCCTAACCCATACGCTAACACTAACACGCGCCCTCACACGCACGCTCCCCCTAAAGCGTTGCCGTACCCTCACCTGGACCCTAAACCGTCCCCGTCCCCTAACACTAACCCTAGCCCGAACCCTAAACCTAACCCTTGCCCGAAGCCTGACCCTCACACGTGCCCTAATCCTAACCCGTACGCTAACACTAACCCGCGCCCTCACATGCACGCTCCCCCTAAAGCGTTGCCGTACCCTCACCTGGACCCTAAACCGTCCCCGTCCCCTAACCCTAACCCTAGCCCGAACCCTAACCCTAACCCTTCCCCGAAGCCTGACCCTCACCCGTGTCCTAATCCTAACCCGTACGTTAACACTAACCCGCGCCCTCACACGCACGCTCCCCATAAAGCGTTGCCGTACCCTCACCTGGACCCTAAACCGTCCCCTAACCCTAACCCTAACCCTAGCCCGAAACCTAACCCTAACCCTTCCCCGAAGCCTGACCCTCACCCGTCCCCTAATCCTAACCCGTACGCTAACACTAACCCGCGCCCTCATACGCACGCTCCCCCTAAAGCGTTGCCGTACCCTCACCTGGACCCTAAACCGTCCCCGTCCCCTAACCCTAACCCTAGCCCGAACCCTAACCCTAACCCTTCCCCGAAGCCTGACCCTCAACCGTGCCCTAATCCTAACCCGTACGCTAACACTAACCCGCGCCCTCACACGCACGCTCCCCCTAAAGCGTTGCCGTACCCTCACCTGGACCCTAAACCGTCCCCGTCCCCTAACCCTAACCCTAGCCTGAACCCTAACCCTAACCCTTCCCCGAAGCCTGACCCTCACCCGTGCCCTAATCCTAACCCGTACGCTAAAACTAACCCGCGCCCTCACACGCACGCTCCCCCTAAAGCGTTGCCGTACCCTCACCTGGACCCTAAACCGTCCCCGTCCCCTAACCCTAACCCTAGCCCGAACCCTAACCCTAAACCTTCCCCGAAACCTGACGCTCACCCGTGCCCTAATCCTAACCCGTACGCTAACACTAACCCGCGCCCTCACACGCACGCTCCCCCTAAAGCGTTGCCGTACCCTCACCTGGACCCTAAACCGTCCCCGTCCCCTAACCCTAACCCTAGCGCGAACCCTAACCCTAACCCTTCCCCGAAGCCTGACCCTCACCCGTGCCCTAATCCTAACCCGTACCTTAACACTAACCCGCGCCCTCACACGCACACTCCCCCTAAAGCGTTGCCGTACCCTCACCTGGACCCTAAACCGTCCCCGTCCCCTAACCCTAACCCTAGCCCGAACCCTAACCCTAACCCTTCCCCGAAGCCTGACCCTCACCCGTGCCCTAATCCTAACCCGTACGCTAACACTAACCCGCGCCCTCACACGCACGCTCCCCCTAAAGCGTTGCCGTACCCTCAACTGGACCCTAAACCGTCCCCGTCCCCTAACCCTAACCCTAGCCCGAACCCTAACCCTAACCCTTCCCCGAAGCCTGACCCTCACCCGTGCCCTAATCCTAACCCGTACGCTAACACTAACCCGCGCCCTCAACGCACGCTCCCCCTCAAGCGTTGCCGTACCCTCACCTGGACCCTACACCGTCCCCGTCCCCTAACCCTAACCCTAGCCCGAACCCTAAACCTAAAGCTTCCCCGAAGCCTCACGCTCACCCGTGCCCTAATCCTAACCCGTACGCTAACACTAACACGCGCCCTCACACGCACGCTCCCCCTAAAGCGTTGCCGTACCCTCACCTGGACCCTAAACCGTCCCCGTCCCCTAACCCTAACCCTAGCCCGAACCCTAACCCTAACCCTTCCCCGAAGCCTGACCCTCACCCGTCCCCTAATCCTAACCCGTACGCTAACACTAACCCGCGCCCTCACACGCACGCTCCCCCTAAAGCGTTGCCGTACCCTCACCTGGACCCTAAACCGGCCCCGTCCCCTAACCCTAACCCTAGCCCGAACCCTAACCCTAACCCTTCCCCGAAGCCTGACCCTCACCCGTCCCCTAATCCTAACCCGTACGCTAACACTAACCCGCGCCCTCACACGCAAGCTCCCCCTAAAGCGTTGCCGTACCCTCACCTGGACCCTAAACCGTCCCCGTCCCCTAACCATAACCCTAGCCCGAACCCTAACCCTAACCCTTCCCCGAAGCCTGACCCTCACCCGTCCCCTAATCCTAACCCGTACGCTAACACTAACCCGCGCCCTCACACGCACGCTCCCCCTAAAGCGTTGCCGTACCCTCACCTGGACCCTAAACCGTCCCCGTCCCCTAACCCTAACCCTAGCCCGAACCCTAACCCTAACCCTTGCCCGAAGCCTGACCCTCACCCGTGCCCTAATCCTAACCCGTACGCTAACACTAACCCGCGCCCTCACATGCACGCTCCCCCTAAAGCGTTGCCGTACCCTCACCTGGACCCTAAACCGTCCCCGTCCCCTAACCCTAACCCTAGCCCGAACCCTAACCCTAACCCTTCCCCGAAGCCTGACCCTCACCCGTGTCCTAATCCTAACCCGTACGCTAACACTAACCCGCGCCCTCACACGCACGCTCCCCCTAAAGCGTTGCCGTACCCTCACCTGGACCCTAAACCGTCCCCGTCCCCTAACCCTAACCCTAGCCCGAACCCTAACCCTAACCCTTCCCCGAAGCCTGACCCTCACCCGTGCCCTAATCCTAACCCGTACGCTAACACTAACCCGCGCCCTCACACGCACGCTCCCCCTAAAGCGTTGCCGTACCCTCACCTGGACCCTACACCGTCCCCGTCCCCTAACCCTAACCCTAGCCCGAACCCTAAACCTAAAACTTCCCCGAGGCCTGACGCTCACCCGTGCCCTAATCCTAACCCATACGCTAACACTAACACGCGCCCTCACACGCACGCTCCCCCTAAAGCGTTGCCGTACCCTCACCTGGACCCTAAACCGTCCCCGTCCCCTAACACTAACCCTAGCCCGAACCCTAACCCTAACCCTTCCCCGAAGCCTGACCCTCACCCGTCCTCTAATCCTAACCCGTACGCTAACACTAACCCGCGCCCTCACACGCACTCTCCCCCTAAAGCGTTGCCGTACCCTCACCTGGACCCTAAACCGTCCCCGTCCCCTAACCCTAACCCTAGCCCGAACCCTAACCCTAACCCTTCCCCGAAGCCTGACCCTCACCCGTGCCCTAATCCTAACCGGTACGCTAACACTAACCCGCGCCCTAACACGCACGCTCCCCCTAAAGCGTTGCCGTACCCTCACCTGGACCCTAAACCGTCCCCGTCCCCTAACCCTAACCCTAGCCCGAACCCTAACCCTAAACCTTCCCCGAAACCTGACGCTCACCCGTGCCCTAATCCTAACCCGTACGCTAGCACTAACCCGCGCCCTCACACGCACGCTCCCCCTAAAGCGTTGCCGTACCCTCACCTGGACCCTAAACCGTCCCCGTCCCCTAACCCTAACCCTAGCGCGAACCCTAACCCTAACCCTTCCCCGAAGCCTGACCCTCACCCGTCCCCTAATCCTAACCCGTACGCTAACACTAACCCGCGCCCTCACACGCACGCTCCCCCTAAAGCGTTGCCATACCCTCACCTGGACCCTAAACCGTCCCCGTCCCCTAACCCTAACCCTAGCCCGAACCCTAACCCTAACCCTTCCCCGAAGCCTGACCCTCACCCGTCCCCTAATCCTAACCCGTACGCTAACACTAACCCGCGTCCTCACACGCACGCTCCCCCTAAAGCGTTGCCGTACCCTCACCTGGACCCTAAACCGTCCCCGTCCCCTAACCCTAACCCTAGCCCGAACCCTAACCCTAACCCTTGCCCGAAGCCTGACCCTCACCCGTGCCCTAATCCTAACCCGTACGCTAACACTAACCCGCGCCCTCACATGCACGCTCCCCCTAAAGCGTTGCCATACCCTAACCTGGACCCTAAACCGTCCCCGTCCCCTAACCCTAACCCTAGCCCGAACCCTAACCCTAAACCTTCCCCGAAGCCTGACCCTCACCCGTGTCCTAATCCTAACCCGTACGCTAACACTAACCCGCGCCCTCACACGCACGCTCCCCCTAATGCGTTGCCGTACCCTCACCTGGACCCTAAACCGTCCCCGTCCCCTAACCCTAACCCTAGCCCGAACCCTAACCCTAACCCTTGCCCGAAGCCTGACCCTCACCCGTGCCCTAATCCTAACCCGTACGCTAACACTAACCCGCGCCCTCACACGCACGCTCCCCCTCAAGCGTTGCCGTACCCTCACCTGGACCCTACACCGTCCCCGTCCCCTAACCCTAACCCTAGCCCGAACCCTAAACCTAAACCTTCCCCGAAGCCTGACGCTCACCCGTGCCCTAATCCTAACCCGTACGCTAACACTAACACGCGCCCTCACACGCACGCTCCCCCTAAAGCGTTGCCGTACCCTCACCTGGACCCTAAACCGTCCCCGTCCCCTAACCCTAACCCTAGCCCGAACCCTAACCCTAACCCTTCCCCGAAGCCTGACCCTCACCCGTCCCCTAATCCTAACCCGTACGCTAACACTAACCCGCGCCCTCACACGCACGCTCCCCCTAAAGCGTTGCCGTACCCTCACCTGGACCCTAAACCGGCCCCGTCCCCTAACCCTAACCCTAGCCTGAACCCTAACCCTAACCCTTCCCCGAAGCCTGACCCTCACCCGTCCCCTAATCCTAACCCGTACGCTAACACTAACCCGCGCCCTCACACGCACGCTCCCCCTAAAGTGTTGCCGTACCCTCACCTGGACCCTAAACCGTCCCCGTCCCCTAACCCTAACCCTAGCCCGAACCCTAACCCTAACCCTTCCCCGAAGCCTGACCCTCACCCGTCCCCTAATCCTAACCCGTACGCTAACACTAACCCGCGCCCTCACACGCACGCTCCCCCTAAAGCGTTGCCGTACCCTCACCTGGACCCTAAACCGTCCCCGTCCCCTAACCCTAACCCTAGCCCGAACCCTAACCCTAACCCTTGCCCGAAGCCTGACCCTCACCCGTGCCCTAATCCTAACCCGTACGCTAACACTAACCCGCGCCCTCACATGCACGCTCCCCCTAAAGCGTTGCCGTACCCTCACCTGGACCCTAAACCGTCCCCGTCCCCTAACCCTAACCCTAGCCCGAACCCTAACCCTAACCCTTCCCCGAAGCCTGACCCTCACCCGTGTCCTAATCCTAACCCGTACGCTAACACTAACCCGCGCCCTCACACGCACGCTCCCCCTAAAGCGTTGCCGTACCCTCACCTGGACCCTAAACCGTCCCCGTCCCCTAACCCTAACCCTAGCCCGAACCCTAACCCTAACCCTTCCCCGAAGCCTGACCCTCACCTGTGCCCTAATCCTAACCCGTACGCTAACACTAACCCGCGCCCTCACACGCACGCTCCCCCTAAAGCGTTGCTGTACCCTCACCTGGACCCTACACCGTCCCCGTCCCCTAACCCTAACCCTAGCCCGAACCCTAAACCTAAACCTTCCCCGAAGCCTGACGCTCACCCGTGCCCTAATCCTAACCCATACGCTAACACTAACACGCGCCCTCACACGCACGCTCCCCCTAAAGCGTTGCCGTACCCTCACCTGGACCCTAAACCGTCCCCGTCCCCTAACACTAACCCTAGCCCGAACCCTAACCCTAACCCTTCCCCGAAGCCTGACCCTCACCCGTCCCCTAATCCTAACCCGTACGCTAACACTAACCCGCGCCCTCACACGCACGCTCCCCCTAAAGCGTTGCCGTACCCTCACCTGGACCCTAAACCGTCCCCGTCCCCTAACCCTAACCCTAGCCCGAACCCTAACCCTAACCCTTCCCCGAAGCCTGACCCTCACCCGTCCCCTAATCCTAACCCGTACGCTAACACTAACCCGCGTCCTCACACGCACGCTCCCCCTAAAGCGTTGCCGTACCCTCACCTGGACCCTAAACCGTCCCCGTCCCCTAACGCTAACCCTAGCCCGAACCCTAACCCTAACCCTTCCCCGAAGCCTGACCCTCACCCGTGCCCTAATCCTAACCCGTACGCTAACACTAACCCGCGCCCTCACACGCACGCTCCCCCTAAAGCGTTGCCGTACCCTCACCTGGACCCTACACCGTCCCCGTCCCCTAACCCTAACCCTAGCCCGAACCCTAAACCTAAACCTTCCCCGAAGCCTGACGCTCACCCGTGCCCTAATCCTAACCCGTACGCTAACACTAACACGCGCCCTCACACGCACGCTCCCCCTAAAGCGTTGCCGTACCCTCACCTGGACCCTAAACCGTCCCCGTCCCCTAACCCTAACCCTAGCCCGAACCCTAACCCTAACACTTCCCCGAAGCCTGACCCTCACCCGTCCCCTAATCCTAACCCGTACGCTAACATTAACCCGCGCCCTCACACGCACGCTCCCCCTAAAGCGTTGCCGTACCCTCACCTGGACCCTAAACCGGCCCCGTCCCCTAACCCTAACCCTAGCCCGAACCCTAACCCTAACCCTTCCCCGAAGCCTGACCCTCACCCGTCCCCTAATCCTAACCCGTACGCTAACACTAACCCGCGCCCTCACACGCACGCTCCCCCTAAAGCGTTGCCGTACCCTCACCTGGACCCTAAACCGTCCCCGTCCCCTAACCCTAACCCTAGCCCGAACCCTAACCCTAACCCTTGCCCGAAGCCTGACCCTCACCCATCCCCTAATCCTAACCCATACGCTAACACTAACCCGCGCCCTCACATGCACGCTGCCCCTAAAGCGTTGCCGTACCCTCACCTGGACCCTAAACCGTCCCCGTCCCCTAACCCTAACCCTAGCCCGAACCCTAACCCTAACCCTTCCCCGAAGCCTGACCCTCACCCGTGCCCTAATCCTAACCCGTACGCTAACACTAACCCGCGCCCTCACACGCACGCTCCCCCTAAAGTGTTGCCGTACCCTCACCTGGACCCTACACCGTCCCCGTCCCCTAACCCTAACCCTAACCCGAACCCTAAACCTAAACCTTCCCCGAAGCCTGACGCTCACCCGTGCCCTAATCCTAACCCGTACGCTAACACTAACACGCGCCCTCACACGCACGCTCCCCCTAAAGCGTTGCCGTACCCTCACCTGGACCCTAAACCGTCCCCGTCCCCTAACCCTAACCCTAGCCCAAACCCTAACCCTAACCCTTCCCCGAAGCCTGACCCTCACCCGTCCCCTAATCCTAACCCGTACGCTAACACTAACCCGCGCCCTCACACGCACGCTCCCCCTAAAGCGTTGCCGTACCCTCACCTGGACCCTAAACCGTCCCCGTCCCCTAACCCTAACCCTAGCCCGAACCCTAACCCTAACCCTTCCCCGAAGCCTGACCCTCACCCGTGCCCTAATCCTAACCCGTACGCTAACACTAACACGCGCCCTCACACGCACGCTCCCCCTAAAGCGTTGCCGTACCCTCACCTGGACCCTAAACCGTCCCCGTCCCCTAACCCTAACCCTAGCCCGAACCCTAACCCTAACCCTTCCCCGAAGCCTGACCCTCACCCGTCCCCTAATCCTAACCCGTACGCTAACACTAACCCGCGCCCTCACACGCACGCTCCCCATAAAGTGTTGCCGTACCCTAACCTGGACCCTAAACCGTCCCCGTCCCCTAACCCTTACCCTAGCCCGAACCCTAACCCTAAACCTTCCCCGAAGCCTGACCCTCACCCGTCCCCTAATCCTAACCCGTACGCTAACACTAACCCGCGCCCTCACACGCATGCTCCCCCGAAAGCGTTGCCGTACCCTCACCTGGACCCTAAACCGTCCCCGTCCCCTAACCCTAACCCTAGCCCGAACCCTAACCCTAACCCTTCCCCGAAGCCTGACCCTCACCCGTCCCCTAATCCTAACCCGTACGCTAACACTAACCCGCGCCCTCACACGCACGCTCCCCCTAAAGCGTTGCCGTACCCTCACCTGGACCCTAAACCGTCCCCATCCCCTAACCCTAACCCTAGCCCGAACCCTAACCCTAACCCTTCCCCGAAGCCTGACCCTCACCCGTGCCCTAATCCTAACCGGTACGCTAACACTAACCCGCGCCCTCACACGCACGCTCCCCCTAAAGCGTTGCCGTACCCTCACCTGGACCCTAAACCGTCCCCGTCCCCTAACACTAACCCTAGCCCGAACCCTAACCCTAACCCTTCCCCGAAGCCTGACCCTCACCCGTCCCCTAATCCTAACCCGTACGCTAACACTAACCCGCGCCCTCACACGCACGCTCCCCCTAAAGCGTTGCCGTACCCTCACCTGGACCCTAAACCGTCCCCGTCCCCTAACCCTAACCCTAGCCCGAACCCTAACCCTAACCCTTCCCCGAAGCCTGACCCTCACCCGTGCCCTAATCCTAACCGGTACGCTAACACTAACCCGCGCCCTCACACGCACGCTCCCCCTAAAGCGTTGCCGTACCCTCACCTGGACCCTAAACCGTCCCCGTCCCCTAACCCTAACCCTAGCCCGAACCCTAACCCTAACCCTTCCCCGAAGCCTGACCCTCACCTGTGCCCTAATGCTAACCCGTACGCTAACACTAACCCGCGCCCTCACACGCACGCTCCCCCTAAAGTGTTGCCGTACCCTCACCTGGACCCTACACCGTCCCCGTCCCCTAACCCTAACCCTAACCCGAACCCTAAACCTAAACCTTCCCCGAAGCCTGACGCTCACCCGTGCCCTAATCCTAACCCGTACGCTAACACTAACACGCGCCCTCACACGCACGCTCCCCCTAAAGCGTTGCCGTACCCTCACCTGGACCCTAAACCGTCCCCGTCCCCTAACCCTAACCCTAGCCCGAACCCTAACCCTAACCCTTCCCCGAAGCCTGACCCTCACCCGTCCCCTAATCCTAACCCGTACGCTAACACTAACCCGCGCCCTCACACGCACGCTCCCCTTAAAGCGTTGCCATACCCTCACCTGGACCCTAAACCGTCCCCGTCCCCTAACCCTAACCCTAGCCCGAACCCTAACCCTAACCCTTCCCCGAAGCCTGACCCTCACCCGTGCCCTAATCCTAACCCGTACGCTAACACTAACACGCGCCCTCACACGCACGCTCCCCCTAAAGCGTTGCCGTACCCTCACCTGGACCCTAAACCGTCCCCGTCCCCTAACCCTAACCCTAGCCCGAACCCTAACCCTAACCCTTCCCCGAAGCCTGACCCTCACCCGTCCCCTAATCCTAACCCGTACGCTAACACTAACCCGCGCCCTCACACGCACGCTCCCCATAAAGTGTTGCCGTACCCTCACCTGGACCCTAAACCGTCCCCGTCCCCTAACCCTAACCCTAGCCCGAACCCTAACCCTAACCGTTCCCCGAAGCCTGACCCTCACCCGTCCCCTAATCCTAACCCGTACGCTAACACTAACCCGCGCCCTCACACGCATGCTCCCCCGAAAGCGTTGCCGTACCCTCAACTGGACCCTAAACCGTCCCCGTCCCCTAACCCTAACCCTAGCCCGAACCCTAACCCTAACCCTTCCCCGAAGCCTGACCCTCACCCGTGCCCTAATCCTAACCCGTACGCTAACACTAACCCGCGCCCTCACACGCACGCTCCCCCTCAAGCGTTGCCGTACCCTCACCTGGACCCTAAACCGTCCCCGTCCCCTAACCCTAACCCTAGCCCGAACCCTAACCCTAACCCTTGCCCGAAGCCTGACCCTCACCCGTGCCCTAATCCTAACCCGTACGCTAACACTAACCCGCGCCCTCACATGCACGCTCCCCCTAAAGCGTTGCCGTACCCTCACCTGGACCCTAAACCGTCCCCGTCCCCTAACCCTAACCCTAGCCCGAACCCTAACCCTAACCCTTCCCCGAAGCCTGACCCTCACCCGTGTCCTAATCCTAACCCGTACGCTAACACTAACCCGCGCCCTCACACGCACGCTCCCCCTAAAGTGTTGCCGTAACCTCACCTGGACCCTAAACCGTCCCCGTCCCCTAACCCTAACCCTAGCCCGAACCCTAACCCTAACCCTTCCCCGAAGCCTGACCCTCACCCGTCCCCTAATCCTAACCCGTACGCTAACACTAACCCGCGCCCTCACACGCACGCTCCCCCTAAAGCGTTGCCGTACCCTCACCTGGACCCTAAACCGTCCCCGTCCCCTAACCCTAACCCTAGCCCGAACCCTAACCCTAACCCTTGCCCGAAGCCTGACCCTCACCCGTGCCCTAATCCTAACCCGTACGCTAACACTAACCCGCGCCCTCACACGCACGCTCCCCCTAAAGCGTTGCCGTACCCTCACCTGGACCCTAAACCGTCCCCGTCCCCTAACCCTAACCCTAGCCCGAACCCTAACCCTAACCCTTCCCCGAAGCCTGACCCTCACCCGTGCCCTAATCCTAACCCATACGCTAACACTAACACGCGCCCTCACACGCACGCTCCCCCTAAAGCGTTGCCGTACCCTCACCTGGACCCTAAACCGTCCCCGTCCCCTAACCCTAACCCTAGCCCGAACCCTAACCCTAACCCTTCCCCGAAACCTGACGCTCACCCGTGCCCTAATCCTAACCCGTACGCTAACACTAACCCGCGCCCTCACACGCACGCTCCCCCTAAAGCGTTGCCGTACCCTCACCTGGACCCTAAACCGTCCCCGTCCCCTAACCCTAACCCTAGCGCGAACCCTAACCCTAACCCTTCCCCGAAGCCTGACCCTCACCCGTCCCCTAATCCTAACCCGTACGCTAACACTAACCCGCGGCCTCACACGCACGCTCCCCCTAAAGCGTTGCCGTACCCTCACCTGGACCCTAAACCGTCCCCGTCCCCTAACCCTAACCCTAGCCCGAACCCTAACCCTAACCCTTCCCCGAAGCCTGACCCTCACCCGTCCCCTAATCCTAACCCGTACGCTAACACTAACCCGCGTCCTCACACGCACGCTCCCCCTAAAGCGTTGCCGTACCCTCACCTGGACCCTAAACCGTCCCCTTCCCCTAACCCTAACCCTAGCCCGAACCCTAACCCTAACCCTTGCCCGAAGCCTGACCCTCACCCGTGCCCTAATCCTAACCCGTACGCTAACACTAACCCGCGCCCTCACATGCACGCTCCCCCTAAAGCGTTGCCGTACCCTCACCTGGACCCTAAACCGGCCCCGTCCCCTAACCCTAACTCTAGCCCGAACCCTAACCCTAACCCTTCCCCGAAGCCTGACCCTCACCCGTCCCCTAATCCTAACCCGTACGCTAACACTAACCCGCACCCTCACACGCACGCTCCCCCTAAAGCGTTGCCGTACCCTCACCTGGACCCTAAACCGTCCCCGTCCCCTAACCCTAACCCTAGCCCGAACCCTAACCCTAACCCTTGCCCGAAGCCTGACCCTCACCCATCCCCTAATCCTAACCCGTACGCTAACACTAACCCGCGCCCTCACATGCACGCTGCCCCTAAAGCGTTGCCGTACCCTCACCTGGACCCTAAACCGTCCCCGTCCCCTAACCCTAACCCTAGCCCGAACCCTAACCCTAACCCTTCCCCGAAGCCTGACCCTCACCCGTGCCCTAATCCTAACCCGTACGCTAACACTAACCCGCGCCCTCACACGCACGCTCCCCCTAAAGTGTTGCCGTACCCTCACCTGGACCCTACACCGTCCCCGTCCCCTAACCCTAACCCTAACCCGAACCCTAAACCTAAACCTTCCCCGAAGCCTGACGCTCACCCGTGCCCTAATCCTAACCCGTACGCTAACACTAACACGCGCCCTCACACGCACGCTCCCCCTAAAGCGTTGCCGTACCCTCACCTGGACCCTAAACCGGCCCCGTCCCCTAACCCTAACCCTAGCCCGAACCCTAACCCTAACCCTTCCCCGAAGCCTGACCCTCACCCGTCCCCTAATCCTAACCCGTACGCTAACACTAACCCGCGCCCTCACACACACGCTCCCCCTAAAGCGTTGCCGTACCCTCACCTGGACCCTAAACCGTCCCCGTCCCCTAACCCTAACCCTAGCCCGAACCCTAACCCTAACCCTTCCCCGAAGCCTGACCCTCACCCGTGCCCTAATCCTAACCCGTACGCTAACACTAACACGCGCCCTCACACGCACGCTCCCCCTAAAGCGTTGCCGTACCCTCACCTGGACCCTAAACCGTCCCCGTCCCCTAACCCTAACCCTAGCCCGAACCCTAACCCTAACCCTTCCCCGAAGCCTGACCCTCACCCGTCCCCTAATCCTAACCCGTACGCTAACACTAACCCGCGCCCTCACACGCACGCTCCCCATAAAGTGTTGCCGTACCCTCACCTGGACCCTAAACCGTCCCCGTCCCCTAACCCTAAACCTAGCCCGAACCCTAACCCTGACCCTTCCCCGAAGCCTGACCCTCACCCGTCCCCTAATCCTAACCCGTACGCTAACACTAACCCGCGCCCTCACACGCATGCTCCCCCGAAAGCGTTGCCGTACCCTCACCTGGACCCTAAACCGTCCCCGTCCCCTAACCCTAACCCTAGCCCGAACCCTAACCCTAACCCTTCCCCGAAGCCTGACCCTCACCCGTCCCCTAATCCTAACCCGTACGCTAACACTAACCCGCGCCCTCACACGCTCGCTCCCCCTAAAGCGTTGCCGTACCCTCACCTGGACCCTAAACCGTCCCCGTCCCCTAACCCTAACCCTAGCCCGAACCCTAACCCTAACCCTTGCCCGAAGCCTGACCCTCACCCGTGCCCTAATCCTAACCCGTACGCTAACACTAACCCGCGCCCTCACATGCACGCTCCCCCTAAAGCGTTGCCGTACCCTCACCTGGACCCTAAACCGTCCCCGTCCCCTAACCCTAACCCTAGCCCGAACCCTAACCCTAACACTTCCCCAAAGCCTGACCCTCACCCGTGTCCTAATCCTAACCCGTACGCTAACGCTAACCCGCGCCCTCACACGCACGCTCCCCCTAAAGCGTTGCCGTACCCTCACCTGGACCCTAAACCGTCCCCGTCCCCTAACCCTAACCCTAGCCCGAACCCTAACCCTAACCCTTCCCCGAAGCCTGACCCTCACCCGTGCCCTAATCCTAACCCGTACGCTAACACTAACCCGCGCCCTCACACGCACGCTCCCCCTAAAGCGTTGCCGTACCCTCACCTGGACCCTAAACCGTCCCCGTCCCCTAACCCTAACCCTAGCCCGAAGCCTAAACCTAACCCTTCCCCGAAGCCTGACCCTCACCCGTGCCCTAATCCTAACCCGTACGCTAACACTAACCCGCGCCCTGACACGCACGCTCCCCCTAAAGCGTTGCCGTACCCTCACCTGGACCCTAAACCGTCCCCGTCCCCTAACCCTAACCCTAGCCCGAACCCTAACCCTAAACCTTCCCCGAAGCCTGACGCTCACCCGTGCCCTAATCCTAACCCGTACGCTAACACTAACCCGCGCCCTCACACGCACGCTCCCCCTAAAGCGTTGCCGTACCCTCACCTGGACCCTAAACCGTCCCCGTCCCCTAACCCTAACCCTAGCCCGAACCCTAACCCTAACCCTTCCCCGAAGCCTGACCCTCACCCGTCGCCTAATCCTAACCCGTACGCTAACACTAACCGGCGCCCTCACACGCACGCTCCCCCTAAAGCGTTGCCGTACCCTCACCTGGACCCTAAACCGTCCCCGTCCCCTAACCCTAACCCTAGCCCGAACCCTAACCCTAACCCTTCCCCGAAGCCTGACCCTCACCCGTGCCCTAATCCTAACCCGTATGCTAACACTAACCCGCGCCCTCACACGCACGCTCCCCCTAAAGCGTTGCCGTACCCTCACCTGGACCCTAAACCGTCCCCGTCCCCTAACCCTAACCATAGCCCGAACCCTAACCCTAACCCTTCCCCGAAGCCTGACCCTCACCCGTCCCCTAATCCTAACCCGTACGCTAACACTAACCCGCGCCCTCACACGAACGCTCCCCCGAAAGCGTTGCCGTACCCTCACCTGGACCCTAAACCGTCCCCGTCCCCTAACCCTAACCCTAGCCCGAACCCTAACCCTAACCCTTCCCCGAAGCCTGACCCTCACCCGTCCCCTAATCCTAACCCGTACGCTAACACTAACCCGCGCCCTCACACGCACGCTCCCCCAAAAGCGTTGCCGTACCCTCACCTGGATCCTAAACCGTCCCCGTCCCCTAACCCTAACCCTAGCCCGAACCCTAGGCCTAAACCTTGCCCGAAGCCTGACCCTCACCCGTGCCCTAATCCTAACCCGTACGCTAACACTAACCCGCGCCCTCACATGCACGCTCCCCCTAAAGCGTTGCCGTACCCTCACCTGGACCCTAAACCGTCCCCGTCCCCTAACCCTAACCCTAGCCCGAACCCTAACCCTAACCCTTCCCCGAAGCCTGACCCTCACTCGTGTCCTAATCCTAACCCGTACGCTAACACTAACCCGCGCCCTCACACGCACGCTCCCCCTAAAGCGTTGCCGTACCCTCACCTGGACCCTAAACCGTCCCCTAACCCTAACCCTAACCCTAGCCCGAACCCTAACCCTAACCCTTCCCCGAAGCCTGACCCTCACCCGTCCCCTAATCCTAACCCGTACGCTAACACTAACCCGCGCCCTCACACGCACGCTCCCCCTAAAGCGTTGCCGTATCCTCACCTGGACCCTAAACCGTCCCCGTCCCCTAACCCTAACCCTAGCCCGAACCCTAACCCTAACCCTTCCCCGAAGCCTGACCCTCACCCGTGCCCTAATCCTAACCCGTACGCTAACACTAACCCGCGCCCTCACACGCACGCTCCCCCTAAAGCGTTGCCGTACCCTCACCTGGACCCTAAACCGTCCCCGTCCCCTAACCCTAATCCTAGCCCGAACCCTAACCCTAACCCTTCCCCGAAGCCTGACCCTCACCCGTGCCCTAATCCTAACCCGTACGCTAACACTAACCCGCGCCCTCACACGCACGCTCCCCCTAAAGCGTTGCCGTACCCTCACCTGGACCCTAAACCGTCCCCGTCCCCTAACCCTAACCCTAGCCCGAACCCTAACCCTAACCCTTCCCCGAAGCCTGACCCTCACCCGTCCCCTAATCCTAACCCGTACGCTAACACTAACCCGCGCCCTCACACGCACGCTCCCCCTAAAGCGTTGCCGTACCCTCACCTGGACCCTAAACCGTCCCCGTCCCCTAACCCTAACCCTAGCCCGAACCCTAACCCTAACCCTTCCCCGAAGCCTGACCCTCACCCGTCCCCTAATCCTAACCTGTACGCTAACACTAACCCGCGCCCTCACACGCACGCTCCCCATAAAGTGTTGCCGTACCCTCACCTGGACCCTAAACCGTCCCCGTCCCCTAACCCTAACCCTAGCCCGAACCCTAACCCTAACCCTTGCCCGAAGCCTGACCCTCACCCGTGCCCTAATCCTAACCCGTACGCTAACACTAAGCCGCGCCCTCACATGCACGCTCCCCCTAAAGCGTTGCCGTACCCTCACCTAGACCCTAAACCGTCCCCGTCCCCTAACCCTAACCCTAGCCCGAACCCTAACCCTAACCCTTCCCCGAAGCCTGACCCTCACCCGTGTCCTAATCCTAACCCGTACGCTAACACTAACCCGCGCCCTCACACGCACGCTCCCCCTAAAGCGTTGCCGTACCCTCAACTGGACCCTAAACCGTCCCCGTCCCCTAACCCTAACCCTAGCCCGAACCCTAACCCTAACCTTTCCCCGAAGCCTGACCCTCACCCGTGTCCTAATCCTAACCCGTACGCTAACACTAACCCGCGCCCTCACACGCACACTCCCCCTAAAGCGTTGCCGTACCCTCACCTGGACCCTAAACCGTCCCCGTCCCCTAACCCTAACCCTAGCCCGAACCCTAACCCTAACCCTTCCCCGAAGCCTGACCCTCACCCGTGTCCTAATCCTAACCCGTACGCTAACACTAACCCGCGCCCTCACACGCACGCTCCCCCTAAAGCGTTGCCGTACCCTCAACTGGACCCTAAACCGTCCCCGTCCCCTAACTCTAACCCTAGCCCGAACCCTAACCCTAACCCTTCCCCGAAGCCTGACCCTCACCCGTGTCCTAATCCTAACCCGTACGCTAACACTAACCCGCGCCCTCACACGCACACTCCCCCTAAAGCGTTGCCGTACCCTCACCTGGACCCTAAACCGTCCCCGTCCCCTAACCCTAACCCTAGCCCGAACCCTAACCCTAAACCTTCTCCGAAGCCTGACGCTCACCCGTGCCCTAATCCTAACCCGTACGCTAACACTAACCCGCGCCCTCACACGCACGCTCCCCCTAAAGCGTTGCCGTACCCTCATCTGGACCCTAAACCGTCCCCGTCCCCTAACCCTAACCCTAGCCCGAACCCTAACCCTAAGCCTTCCCCGAAGCCTGACCCTCACCCGTCCCCTAATCCTAACCCGTACGCTAACACTAACCCGCGCCCTCACACGCACGCTCCCCCTAAATCGTTGCCGTACCCTCACCTGGACCCTAAACCGTCCCCGTCCCCTAACCCTAACCCTAGCCCGAACCCTAACCCTAACCCTTCCCCGAAGCCTGACCCTCACCCGTCCCCTAATCCTAACCCGTACGCTAACACTAACCCGCGCCCTCACACGCACGCTCCCCCTAAAGCGTTGCCGTACCCTCACCTGGACCCTAAACCGTCCCCGTCCCCTAACCCTAACCCTAGCCCAAACCCTAACCCTAACCCTTCCCCGAAGCCTGACCCTCACCCGTCCCCTAATCCTAACCCGTACGCTAACACTAACCCGCGCCCTCACACGCACGCTCCCCCTAAAGCGTTGCCGTACCCTCACCTGGACCCTAAACCGTCCCCGTCCCCTAACCCTAACCCTAGCCCGAACCCTAACCCTAACCCTTCCCCGAAGCCTTACCCTCACCCGTGCCCTAATCCTTACCCGTACGCTAACACTAACCCGCGCCCTCACACGCACGCTCCCCCTAAAGCGTTGCCGTACCCTCACCTGGACCCTAAACCGTCCCCGTCCCCTAACCCTAACCCTAGCCCGAACCCTAACCCTAACACTTCCCCAAAGCCTGACCCTCACCCGTGTCCTAATCCTAACCCGTACGCTAACACTAACCCGCGCCCTCACACGCACGCTCCCCCTAAAGCGTTGCCGTACCCTCACCTGGACCCTAAACCGTCCCCGTCCCCTAACCCTAACCCTAGCCCGAACCCTAAACCTAACCCTTCCCCGAAGCCTGACCCTCACCCGTGCCCTAATCCTAACCCGTACGCTAACACTAACCCGCGCCCTCACACGCACGCTCCCCCTAAAGCGTTGCCGTACCCTCACCTGGACCCTAAACCGTCCCCGTCCCCTAACCCTAACCCTAGCCCGAAGCCTAACCCTAACCCTTCCCCGAAGCCTGACCCTCACCCGTGCCCTAATCCTAACCCGTACGCTAACACTAACCCGCGCCCTGACACGCACGCTCCCCCTAAAGCGTTGCCGTACCCTCACCTGGACCCTAAACCGTCCCCGTCCCCTAACCCTAACCCTAGCCCGAACCCTAACCCTAAACCTTCCCCGAAGCCTGACGCTCACCCGTGCCCTAATCCTAACCCGTACGCTAACACTAACCCGCGCCCTCACACGCACGCTCCCCCTAAAGCGTTGCCGTACCCTCACCTGGACCCTAAACCGTCCCCGTCCCCTAACCCTAACCCTAGCCCGAACCCTAACCCTAACCCTTCCCCGAAGCCTGACCCTCACCCGTCGCCTAATCCTAACCCGTACGCTAACACTAACCGGCGCCCTCACACGCACGCTCCCCCTAAAGCGTTGCCGTACCCTCACCTGGACCCTAAACCGTCCCCGTCCCCTAACCCTAACCCTAGCCCGAACCCTAACCCTAACCCTTCCCCGAAGCCTGACCCTCACCCGTGCCCTAATCCTAACCCGTATGCTAACACTAACCCGCGCCCTCACACGCACGCTCCCCCTAAAGCGTTGCCGTACCCTCACCTGGACCCTAAACCGTCCCCGTCCCCTAACCCTAACCATAGCCCGAACCCTAACCCTAACCCTTCCCCGAAGCCTGACCCTCACCCGTCCCCTAATCCTAACCCGTACGCTAACACTAACCCGCGCCCTCACACGAACGCTCCCCCGAAAGCGTTGCCGTACCCTCACCTGGACCCTAAACCGTCCCCGTCCCCTAACCCTAACCCTAGCCCGAACCCTAACCCTAACCCTTCCCCGAAGCCTGACCCTCACCCGTCCCCTAATCCTAACCCGTACGCAAACACTAACCCGCGCCCTCACACGCACGCTCCCCCAAAAGCGTTGCCGTACCCTCACCTGGATCCTAAACCGTCCCCGTCCCCTAACCCTAACCCTAGCCCGAACCCTAGCCCTAAACCTTGCCCGAAGCCTGACCCTCACCCGTGCCCTAATCCTAACCCGTACGCTAACAGTAACCCGCGCCCTCACATGCACGCTCCCCCTAAAGCGTTGCCGTACCCTCACCTGGACCCTAAACCGTCCCCGTCCCCTAACCCTAACCCTAGCCCGAACCCTAACCCTAACCCTTCGCCGAAGCCTGACCCTCACTCGTGTCCTAATCCTAACCCGTACGCTAACACTAACCCGCGCCCTCACACGCACGCTCCCCCTAAAGCGTTGCCGTACCCTCACCTGGACCCTAAACCGTCCCCTAACCCTAACCCTAACCCTAGCCCGAACCCTAACCCTAACCCTTCCCCGAAGCCTGACCCTCACCCGTCCCCTAATCCTAACCCGTACGCTAACACTAACCCGCGCCCTCACACGCACGCTCCCCCTAAAGCGTTGCCGTATCCTCACCTGGACCCTAAACCGTCCCCGTCCCCTAACCCTAACCCTAGCCCGAACCCTAACCCTAACCCTTCCCCGAAGCCTGACCCTCACCCGTGCCCTAATCCTAACCCGTACGCTAACACTAACCCGCGCCCTCACACGCACGCTCCCCCTAAAGCGTTGCCGTACCCTCACCTGGACCCTAAACCGTCCCCGTCCCCTAACCCTAACCCTAGCCCGAACCCTAACCCTAACCCTTCCCCGAAGCCTGACCCTCACCCGTGCCCTAATCCTAACCCGTACGCTAACACTAACCCGCGCCCTCACACGCACGCTCCCCCTAAAGCGTTGCCGTACCCTCACCTGGTCCCTAAACCGTCCCCGTCCCCTAACCCTAACCCTAGCCCGAACCCTAACCCTAACCCTTCCCCGAAGCCTGACCCTCACCCGTCCCCTAATCCTAACCCGTACGCTAACACTAACCCGCGCCCTCACACGCACGCTCCCCCTAAAGCGTTGCCGTACCCTCACCTGGACCCTAAACCGTCCCCGTCCCCTAACCCTAACCCTAGCCCGAACCCTAACCCTAACCCTTCCCCGAAGCCTGACCCTCACCCGTCCCCTAATCCTAACCTGTACGCTAACACTAACCCGCGCCCTCACACGCACGCTCCCCATAAAGTGTTGCCGTACCCTCACCTGGACCCTAAACCGTCCCCGTCCCCTAACCCTAACCCTAGCCCGAACCCTAACCCTAACCCTTGCCCGAAGCCTGACCCTCACCCGTGCCCTAATCCTAACCCGTACGCTAACACTAAGCCGCGCCCTCACATGCACGCTCCCCCTAAAGCGTTGCCGTACCCTCACCTAGACCCTAAACCGTCCCCGTCCCCTAACCCTAACCCTAGCCCGAACCCTAACCCTAACCCTTCCCCGAAGCCTGACCCTCACCCGTGTCCTAATCCTAACCCGTACGCTAACACTAACCCGCGCCCTCACACGCACGCTCCCCCTAAAGCGTTGCCGTACCCTCAACTGGACCCTAAACCGTCCCCGTCCCCTAACCCTAACCCTAGCCCGAACCCTAACCCTAACCCTTCCCCGAAGCCTGACCCTCACCCGTGTCCTAATCCTAACCCGTACGCTAACACTAACCCGCGCCCTCACACGCACACTCCCCCTAAAGCGTTGCCGTACCCTCACCTGGACCCTAAACCGTCCCCGTCCCCTAACCCTAACCCTAGCCCGAACCCTAACCCTAACCCTTCCCCGAAGCCTGACCCTCACCCGTGTCCTAATCCTAACCCGTACGCTAACACTAACCCGCGCCCTCACACGCACGCTCCCCCTAAAGCGTTGCCGTACCCTCAACTGGACCCTAAACCGTCCCCGTCCCCTAACCCTAACCCTAGCCCGAACCCTAACCCTAACCCTTCCCCGAAGCCTGACCCTCACCCGTGTCCTAATCCTAACCCGTACGCTAACACTAACCCGCGCCCTCACACGCACACTCCCCCTAAAGCGTTGCCGTACCCTCACCTGGACCCTAAACCGTCCCCGTCCCCTAACCCTAACCCTAGCCCGAACCCTAACCCTAAACCTTCTCCGAAGCCTGACGCTCACCCGTGCCCTAATCCTAACCCGTACGCTAACACTAACCCGCGCCCTCACACGCACGCTCCCCCTAAAGCGTTGCCGTACCCTCATCTGGACCCTAAACCGTCCCCGTCCCCTAACCCTAACCCTAGCCCGAACCCTAACCCTAACCCTTCCCCGAAGCCTGACCCTCACCCGTCCCCTAATCCTAACCCGTACGCTAACACTAACCCGCGCCCTCACACGCACGCTCCCCCTAAATCGTTGCCGTACCCTCACCTGGACCCTAAACCGTCCCCGTCCCCTAACCCTAACCCTAGCCCGAACCCTAACCCTAACCCTTCCCCGAAGCCTGACCCTCACCCGTCCCCTAATCCTAACCCGTACGCTAACACTAACCCGCGCCCTCACACGCACGCTCCCCCTAAAGCGTTGCCGTACCCTCACCTGGACCCTAAACCGTCCCCGTCCCCTAACCCTTACCCTAGCCCAAACCCTAACCCTAACCCTTCCCCGAAGCCTGACCCTCACCCGTCCCCTAATCCTAACCCGTACGCTAACACTAACCCGCGCCCTCACACGCACGCTCCCCCTAAAGCGTTGCCGTACCCTCACCTGGACCCTAAACCGTCCCCGTCCCCTAACCCTAACCCTAGCCCGAACCCTAACCCTAACCCTTCCCCGAAGCCTTACCCTCACCCGTGCCCTAATCCTTACCCGTACGCTAACACTAACCCGCGCCCTCACACGCACGCTCCCCCTAAAGCGTTGCCGTACCCTCACCTGGACCCTAAACCGTCCCCGTCCCCTAACCCTAACCCTAGCCCGAACCCTAACCCTAACCCTTCCCCGAAGCCTGACCCTCACCCGTGCCCTAATCCTAACCCGTACGCTAACACTAACCCACGCCCTCACACGCACGCTCCCCCTAAAGCGTTGCCGTACCCTCACCTGGACCCTAAACCGTCCCCGTCCCCTAAGCCTAACCCTAGCCCGAACCCTAACTCTAACCCTTCCCCGAAGCCTGACCCTCACCCGTGCCCTAATCCTAACCCGTACGCTAACACTAACCCGCGCCCTCACACGCACGCTCCCCCTAAAGCGTTGCCGTACCCTCACCTGGACCCTAAACCGGCCCCGTCCCCTAACCCTAACCCTAGCCCGAACCCTAACCCTAACACTTCCCCGAAGCCTGACCCTCACCCGTCCCCTATTCCTAACCCGTACGCTAACACTAACCCGTGCCCTCACACGCACGCTCCCCCTAAAGCGTTGCCGTACCCTCACCTGGACCCTAAACCGTCCCCGTCCCCTAACCCTAACCCTAGCCCGAACCCTAACCCTAACCCTTCCCCGAAGCCTGACCCTCACCCGTGCCCTAATCCTAACGCGTACGCTAACACTAACCCGCGCCCTCACACGCACGCTCCCCCTAAAGTGTTGCCGTACCCGCACCTGGAACCTAAACCGTCCCCGTCCCCTAACCCTAACCCTAGCCCGAACCCTAACCCTAAGCCTTCCCCGAAGCCTGACCCTCACCCGTCCCCTAATCCTAACCCGTACGCTAACACTAACCCGCGCCCTCACACGCACGCTCCCCCTAAAGCGTTGCCGTACCCTCACCTGGACACTAAACCGTCCCCGTCCCCTAACACTAACCCTAGCGCGAACCCTAACCCTAACCGTTTCCCGAAGCCTGACCTTCACCCGTCCCCTAATCCTAACCCGTACGCTAACACTAACCCGCGCCCTCACACGCACGCTCCCCCTAAAGCGTTGCCGTACCCTCACCTGGACCCTAAACCGTCCCCGTCCCCTAACCCTAACCCTAGCCCGAACCCTAACCCTAACCCTTCCCCGAAGCCTGACCCTCAACCGTCCCCTAATCCTAAGCCGTACGCTAACACTAACCCACGCCCTCACACGCACGCTCGCCCTAAAGCGTTGCCGTACCCTCACCTGGACCCTAAACTGTCCCCGTGCCCTAACCGTAACCCTAGCCCGAACCCTAACCCTAACCCTTCCCCGAAGCCTGACCCTCACCCGTCCCCTAATCCTAACCCGTATGCTAACACTAACTCGCGCCCTCACACGCACGCTCCCCCTAAAGCGTTGCCGTACCCTCACCTGGACCATAAACCGTCCCCGTCCCCTAACCCTAACCCTAGCCCGAACCCTAGCCCTAACACTTCCCCGAAGCCTGACCCTCACCCGTCCCCTAATCCTAACCCGTACGCTAACACTAAACCGCGCCCTCACACGCACGCTCCCCCTAAAGCGTTGCCGTACCCGCACCTGGACCCTAAACCGTCCCCGTCCCCTAACCCTAACCCTAGCCCGAACCCTAACCCTAACCCTTCCCCGAAGCCTGACCCTCACCCGTCCCCTAATCCTAACCCGTACGCTAACACTAACCCGCGCCCTCACACGCACGCTCC
The DNA here is from genome assembly GCF_949987515.2 of Delphinus delphis. Taxonomy (NCBI): domain Eukaryota; kingdom Metazoa; phylum Chordata; class Mammalia; order Artiodactyla; family Delphinidae; genus Delphinus; species Delphinus delphis. Next base: position 162,926 of record NW_027192959.1, on the reverse strand, counting down.
CCCTAAAGCGTTGCCGTACCCTCACCTGGACCCTAAACCGTCCCCGTCCCCTAACCCTAACCCTAGCCCGAACCCTAACCCTAACCCTTCCCCGAAGCCTGACCCTCACCCGTGCCCTAATCCTAACCCGTACGCTAACACTAACCCGCGCCCTCACACGCGCGCTCCCCATAAAGCGTTGCCGTACCCTCACCTGGACCCTAAACCGTCCCCGTCCCCTAACCCTAACCCTAGCCCGAACCCTAACCCTAACCCTTCCCCGAAGCCTGACCCTCACCCGTCCCCTAATCCTAACCCGTACGCTAACACTAACCCGCGCCCTCACACGCACGCTCCCCCGAAAGCGTTGCCGTACCCTCACCTGGACCCTAAACCGTCCCCGTCCCCTAACCCTAACCCTAGCCCGAACCCTAACCCTAACCCTTCCCCGAAGCGTGACCCTCACCCGTCCCCTAATCCTAACCCGTACGCTAACACTAACCCGCGCCCTCACACGCACGCTCCCCCTAAAGCGTTGCCGTACCCTCACCTGGACCCAAAACCGTCCCCGTCCCCTAACCCTAACCCTAGCCCGAACCCTAACCCTAACCCTTGCCCGAAGCCTGACCCTCACCCGTGCCCTAATCCTAACCCGTACGCTAACACTAACCCGCGCCCTCACATGCACGCTCCCCCTAAAGCGTTGCTGTACCCTCACCTGGACCCTAAACCATCCCCGTCCCCTAACCCTAACCCTAGCCCGAACCCTAACCCTAACCCTTCCCCGAAGCCTGATCCTCACCCGTGTCCTAATCCTAACCCGTACGCTAACACTAACCCGCGCCCTCACACGCACGCTCCCCCTAAAGCGTTGCCGTACCCTCACCTGGACCCTACACCGTCCCCGTCCCCTAACCCTAACCCTAGCCCGAACCCTAACCCTAACCCTTCCCCGAAGCCTGACCCTCACCCGTCCCCTAATCCTAACCCGTACGCTAACACTAACCCGCGCCCTCACACGCACGCTCCCCCTAAAGCGTTGCCGTACCCTCACCTGGACCCTAAACCGTCCCCGTCCCCTAACCCTAACCCTAGCCCGAACCCTAACCCTAACCCTTCCCCGAAGCCTGACCCTCACCCGTCCCCTAATCCTAACCCGTACGCTAACACTAACCCGCGCCCTCACACGCACGCTCCCCCTAAAGCGTTGCCGTACCCTCACCTGGACCCTAAACCGTCCCCGTCCCCTAACCCTAACCCTAGCCCGAACCCTAACCCTAACCCTTCCCCGAAGCCTGACCCTCACCCGTGCCCTAATCCTAACCCGTACGCTAACACTAACCCGCGCCCTCACACGCACGCTCCCCCTAAAGCGTTGCCGTACCCTCACCTGGACCCTAAACCGTCCCCGTCCCCTAACCCTAACCCTAGCCCGAACCCTAGCCCTAAACCTTGCCCGAAGCCTGACCCTCACCCGTGCCCTAATCCTAACCCGTACGCTAACACTAACCCGCGCCCTCACACGCACGCTCCCCCTAAAGCGTTGCCGTACCCTCACCTGGACCCTAAACCGTCCCCGTCCCCTAACCCTAACCCTAGCCCGAACCCTAACCCTAACCCTTCCCCGAAGCCTGACCCTCACCCGTCCCCTAATCCTAACCCGTACGCTAACACTAACCCGCGCCCTCACACGCACGCTCCCCCTATAGCGTTGCCGTACCCTCACCTGGACCCTAAACCGGCCCCGTCCCCTAACCCTAACCCTAGCCCGAACCCTAACCCTAACCCTTCCCCGAAGCCTGACCCTCACCCGTCCCCTAATCCTAACCCGTACGCTAACACTAACCCGCACCCTCACACGCACGCTCCCCCTAAAGCGTTGCCGTACCCTCACCTGGACCCTAAACCGTCCCCGTCCCCTAACCCTAACCCTAGCCCGAACCCTAACCCTAACTCTTGCCCGAAGCCTGACCCTCACCCATCCCCTAATCCTAACCCGTACGCTAACACTAACCCGCGCCCTCACATGCACGCTGCCCCTAAAGCGTTGCCGTACCCTCACCTGGACCCTAAACCGTCCCCGTCCCCTAACCCTAACCCTAGCCCGAACCCTAACCCTAACCCTTCCCCGAAGCCTGACCCTCACCCGTGCCCTAATCCTAACCCGTACGCTAACACTAACCCGCGCCCTCACACGCACGCTCCCCCTAAAGTGTTGCCGTACCCTCACCTGGACCCTACACCGTCCCCGTCCCCTAACCCTAACCCTAACCCGAACCCTAAACCTAAACCTTCCCCGAAGCCTGACGCTCACCCGTGCCCTAATCCTAACCCGTACGCTAACACTAACACGCGCCCTCACACGCACGCTCCCCCTAAAGCGTTGCCGTACCCTCACCTGGACCCTAAACCGGCCACGTCCCCTAACCCTAACCCTAGCCCGAACCCTAACCCTAACCCTTCCCCGAAGCCTGACCCTCACCCGTCCCCTAATCCTAACCCGTACGCTAACACTAACCCGCGCCCTCACACGCACGCTCCCCCTAAAGCGTTGCCGTACCCTCACCTGGACCCTAAACCGTCCCCGTCCCCTAACCCTAACCCTAGCCCGAACCCTAACCCTAACCCTTCCCCGAAGCCTGACCCTCACCCGTCCCCTAATCCTAACCCGTACGCTAACACTAACCCGCGCCCTCACACGCACGCTCCCCATAAAGTGTTGCCGTACCCTCACCTGGACCCTAAACCGTCCCCGTCCCCTAACCCTAACCCTAGCCCGAACCCTAACCCTAACCCTTCCCCGAAGCCTGACCCTCACCCGTCCCCTAATCCTAACCCGTACGCTAACACTAACCCGCGCCCTCACACGCATGCTCCCCCGAAAGCGTTGCCGTACCCTCACCTGGACCCTAAACCGTCCCCGTCCCCTAACCCTAACCCTAGCCCGAACCCTAACCCTAACCCTTCCCCGAAGCCTGACCCTCACCCGTCCCCTAATCCTAACCCGTACGCTAACACTAACCCGCGCCCTCACACGCACGCTCCCCCTAAAGCGTTGCCGTACCCTCACCTGGACCCTAAACCGTCCCCGTCCCCTAACCCTAACCCTAGCCCGAACCCTAACCCTAACCCTTGCCCGAAGCCTGACCCTCACCCGTGCCCTAATCCTAACCCGTACGCTAACACTAACCCGCGCCCTCACACGCACGCTCCCCCTAAAGCGTTGCCGTACCCTCACCTGGACCCTAAACCGTCCCCGTCCCCTAACCCTAACCCTAGCCCGAACCCTAACCCTAACACTTCCCCAAAGCCTGACCCTCACCCGTGTCCTAATCCTAACGCGTACGCTAACACTAACCCGCGCCCTCACACGCACGCTCCCCCTAAAGCGTTGCCGTACCCTCACCTGGACCCTAAACCGTCCCCGTCCCCTAACCCTAACCCTAGCCCGAACCCTAACCCTAACCCTTCCCCGAAGCCTGACCCTCACCCGTGCCCTAATCCTAACCCGTACGCTAACACTAACCCGCGCCCTCACACGCACGCTCCCCCTAAAGCGTTGCCGTACCCTCACCTGGACCCTAAACCGTCCCCGTCCCCTAACCCTAACCCTAGCCCGAAGCCTAACCCTAACCCTTCCCCGAAGCCTGACCCTCACCCGTGCCCTAATCCTAACCCGTACGCTAACACTAACCCGCGCCCTGACACGCACGCTCCCCCTAAAGCGTTGCCGTACCCTCACCTGGACCCTAAACCGTCCCCGTCCCCTAACCCTAACCCTAGCCCGAACCCTAACCCTAAACCTTCCCCGAAGCCTGACGCTCACCCGTGCCCTAATCCTAACCCGTACGCTAACACTAACCCGCGCCCTCACACGCACGCTCCCCCTAAAGCGTTGCCGTACCCTCACCTGGACCCTAAACCGTCCCCGTCCCCTAACCCTAACCCTAGCCCGAACCCTAACCCTAACCCTTCCCCTAAGCCTGACCCTCACCCGTCCCCTAATCCTAACCCGTACGCTAACACTAACCGGCGCCCTCACACGCACGCTCCCCCTAAAGCGTTGCCGTACCCTCACCTGGACCCTAAACCGTCCCCGTCCCCTAACCCTAACCCTAGCCCGAACCCTAACCCTAACCCTTCCCCGAAGCCTGACCCTCACCCGTGCCCTAATCCTAACCCGTACGCTAACACTAACCCGCGCCCTCACACGCACGCTCCCCCTAAAGCGTTGCCGTACCCTCACCTGGACCCTAAACCGTCCCCGTCCCCTAACCCTAACCCTAGCCCGAACCCTAACCCTAACCCTTGCCCGAAGCCTGACCCTCACCCGTGCCCTAATCCTAACCCGTATGCTAACACTAAGCCGCGCCCTCAAATGCACGCTCCCCCTAAAGCGTTGCCGTACCCTCACCTGGACCCTAAACCGTCCCCGTCCCCTAACCCTAACCCTAGCCCGAACCCTAACCCTAACCCTTCCCCGAAGCCTGACCCTCACCCGTGTCCTAATCCTAACCCGTACGCTAACACTAACCCGCGCCCTCACACGCACGCTCCCCCTAAAGCGTTGCCGTACCCTCAACTGGACTCTAAACCGTCCCCGTCCCCTAACCCTAACCCTAGCCCGAACCCTAACCCTAACCCTTCCCCGAAGCCTGACCCTCACCCGTGTCCTAATCCTAACCCGTACGCTAACACTAACCCGCGCCCTCACACGCACACTCCCCCTAAAGCGTTGCCGTACCCTCACCTGGACCCTAAACCGTCCCCGTCCCCTAACCCTAACCCTAGCCCGAACCCTAACCCTAACCCTTCCCCGAAGCCTGACCCTCACCCGTGTCCTAATCCTAACCCGTACGCTAACACTAACCCGCGCCCTCACACGCACGCTCCCCCTAAAGCGTTGCCGTACCCTCAACTGGACCCTAAACCGTCCCCGTCCCCTAACCCTAACCCTAGCCCGAACCCTAACCCTAACCCTTCCCCGAAGCCTGACCCTCACCCGTGTCCTAATCCTAACCCGTACGCTAACACTAACCCGCGCCCTCACACGCACACTCCCCCTAAAGCGTTGCCGTACCCTCACCTGGACCCTAAACCGTCCCCGTCCCCTAACCCTAACCCTAGCCCGAACCATAACCCTAAACCTTCTCCGAAGCCAGACGCTCACCCGTGCCCTAATCCTAACCCGTACGCTAACACTAACCCGCGCCCTCACACGCACGCTCCCCCTAAAGCGTTGCCGTACCCTCATCTGGACCCTAAACCGTCCCCGTCCCCTAACCCTAACCCTAGCCCGAACCCTAACCCTAACCCTTCCCCGAAGCCTGACCCTCACCCGTCCCCTAATCCTAACCCGTACGCTAACACTAACCCGCGCCCTCACACGCACGCTCCCCCTAAATCGTTGCCGTACCCTCACCTGGACCCTAAACCGTCCCCGTCCCCTAACCCTAACCCTAGCCCAAACCCTAACCCTAACCCTTCCCCGAAGCCTGACCCTCACCCGTCCCCTAATCCTAACCCGTACGCTAACACTAACCCGCGCCCTCACACGCACGCTCCCCCTAAAGCGTTGCCGTACCCTCACCTGGACCCTAAACCGTCCCCGTCCCCTAACCCTAACCCTAGCCCGAACCCTAACCCTAACCCTTCCCCGAAGCCTGACCCTCACCCGTGCCCTAATCCTAACCCGTACGCTAACACTAACCCGCGCCCTCACACGCACGCTCCCCCTAAAGCGTTGCCGTACCCTCACCTGGACCCTAAACCGTCCCCGTCCCCTAACCCTAACCCTAGCCCGAACCCTAACCCTAACCCTTCCCCGAAGCCTGACCCTCACCCGTCCCCTAATCCTAACCCGTACGCAAACACTAACCCGCGCCCTCACACGCACGCTCCCCCTAAAGCGTTTCCGTACCCTCACCTGGACCCTAAACCGTCCCCGTCCCCTAACCCTAACCCTAGCCCGAACCCTAGCCCTAAACCTTGCCCGAAGCCTGACCCTCACCCGTGCCCTAATCCTAACCCGTACGCTAACACTAACCCGCGCCCTCACATGCACGCTCCCCCTAAAGCGTTGCCGTACCCTCACCTGGACCCTAAACCGTCCCCGTCCCCTAACCCTAACCCTAGCCCGAACCCTAACCCTAACCCTTCCCCGAAGCCTGACCCTCACCCGTGTCCTAATCCTAACCCGTACGCTAAAACTAACCCGCGCCCTCACACGCACGCTCCCCCTAAAGCGTTGCCGTACCCTCACCTGGACCCTAAACCGTCCCCTAACCCTAACCCTAACCCTAGCCCGAACCCTAACCCTAACCCTTCCCCGAAGCCAGACGCTCACCCGTGCCCTAATCCTAACCCGTACGCTAACACTAACCCGCGCCCTCACACGCACGCTCCCCCTAAAGCGTTGCCGTACCCTGATCTGGACCCTAAACCGTCCCCGTCCCCTAACCCTAACCCTAGCCCGAACCCTAACCCTAACCCTTCCCCGAAGCCTGACCCTCACCCGTCCCCTAATCCTAACCCGTACGCTAACACTAACCCGCGCCCTCACACGCACGCTCCCCCTAAATCGTTGCCGTACCCTCACCTGGACCCTAAACCGTCCCCGTCCCCTAACCCTAACCCTAGCCCAAACCCTAACCCTAACCCTTCCCCGAAGCCTGACCCTCACCCGTCCCCTAATCCTAACCCGTACGCTAACAGTAACCCGCGCCCTCACACGCACGCTCCCCCTAAAGCGTTGCCGTACCCTCACCTGGACCCTAAACCGTCCCCGTCCCCTAACCCTAACCCTAGCCCGAACCCTAACCCTAACCCTTCCCCGAAGCCTGACCCTCACCCGTGCCCTAATCCTAACCCGTATGCTAACACTAACCCGCGCCCTCACACGCACGCTCCCCCTAAAGCGTTGCCGTACCCTCACCTGGACCCTAAACCGTCCCCGTCCCCTAACCCTAACCCTAACCCGAACCCTAACCCTAACCCTTCCCCGAAGCCTGACCCTCACCCGTCCCCTAATCCTAACCCGTACGCAAACACTAACCCGCGCCCTCACATGCACGCTCCCCCTAAAGCGTTTCCGTACCCTCACCTGGACCCTAAACCGTCCCCGTCCCCTAACCCTAACCCTAGCCCGAACCCTAGCCGTAAACCTTGCACGAAGCCTGACCCTCACCCGTGCCCTAATCCTAACACGTACGCTAACACTAACCCGCGCCCTCACATGCACGCTCCCCCTAAAGCGTTGCCGTACCCTCACCTGGACCCTAAACCGTCCCCGTCCCCTAACCCTAACCCTAGCCCGAACCCTAACCCTAACCCTTCCCCGAAGCCTGACCCTCACCCGTGTCCTAATCCTAACCCGTACGCTAAAACTAACCCGCGCCCTCACACGCACGCTCCCCCTAAAGCGTTGCCGTACCCTCACCTGGACCCTAAACCGTCCCCTAACCCTAACCCTAACCCTAGCCCGAACCCTAACCCTAACCCTTCCCCGAAGCCTGACCCTCACCCGTCCCCTAATCCTAACCCGTACGCTAACACTAACCCGCGCCCTCACACGCACGCTCCCCCTAAAGCGTTGCCGTACCCTCACCTGGACCCTAAACCGTCCCCGTCCCCTAACCCTAACCCTAGCCCGAACCCTAACCCTAACCCTTCCCCGAAGCCTGACCCTCACCCGTGCCCTAATCCTAACCCGTACGCTAACACTAACCCACGCCCTCACACGCACGCTCCCCCTAAAGCGTTGCCGTACCCTCACCTGGACCCTAAACCGTCCCCGTCCCCTAAGCCTAACCCTAGCCCGAACCCTAACTCTAACCCTTCCCCGAAGCCTGACCCTCACCCGTGCCCTAATCCTAACCCGTACGCTAACACTAACCCGCGCCCTCACACGCACGCTCCCCCTAAAGCGTTGCCGTACCCTCACCTGGACCCTAAACCGTCCCCGTCCCCTAACCCTAACCCTACCCCGAACCCTAACCCTAACCCATCCCCGAAGCCTGACCCTCACCCGTCCCCTAATCCTAACCCGTACGCTAACACTAAACCGCGCCCTCACACGCACGCTCCCCCTAAAGCGTTGCCGTACCCTCACCTGGACCCTAAACCGTCCCCGTCCCCTAACCCTAACCCTAGCCCGAACCCTAACCCTAACCCTTCCCCGAAGCCTGACCCTCACCCGTCCCCTAATCCTAACCCGTACGCTAACACTAACCCGCGCCCTCACACGCACGCTCCCCCTAAAGCGTTGCCGTACCCTCACCTGGACCCTAAACCGTCCCCGTCCCCTAACCCTAACCCTAGCCCGAACCCTAACCCTAATCCTTCCCCGAAGCCTGACCCTCACCCGTGCCCTAATCCTAACCCGTACGCTAACACTAACCCGCGCCGTCACACGCACGCTCCCCCTAAAGCGTTGCTGTACCCTCACCTGGACCCTAAACCGTCCCCGTCCCCTAACCCTAACCCTAGCCCGAACCCTAACCCTAACCCTTCCCCGAAGCCTGACCCTCACCCGTGCCCTAATCCTAACCCGTACGCTAACACTAACCCGCACCCTCACACGCACGCTCCCCCTAAAGCGTTGCCGTACCCTCACCTGGACCCTAAACCGTCCCCGTCCCCTAACCCTAACCCTAGCCCGAACCCTAACCCTAACACTTCCCCGAAGCCTGACCCTCACCCGTCCCCTATTCCTAACCCGTACGCTAACACTAACCCGTGCCCTCACACGCACGCTCCCCCTAAAGCGTTGCCGTACCCTCACCTGGACCCTAAACCGTCTCCGTCCCCTAACCCTAACCCTAGCCCGAACCCTAACCCTAACCCTTCCCCGAAGCCTGACCCTCACCCGTGCCCTAATCCTAACCCGTACGCTAACACTAACCCGCGCCCTCACACGCACGCTCCCCCTAAAGTGTTGCCGTACCCGCACCTGGAACCTAAACCGTCCCCGTCCCCTAACCCTAACCCTAGCCCGAACCCTAACCCTAACCCTTCCCCGAAGCCTGACCCTCACCCGTCCCCTAATCCTAACCCGTACGCTAACACTAACCCGCGCCCTCACACGCACGCTCCCCCTAAAGCGTTGCCATACCCTCACCTGGACCCTAAACCGTCCCCGTCCCCTAACCCTAACCCTAGCCCGAACTCTAACCCTAACCGTTTCCCGAAGCCTGACCTTCACCCGTCCCCTAATCCTAACCCGTACGCTAACACTAACCCGCGCCCTCACACGCACGCTCCCCCTAAAGCGTTGCCGTACCCTCACCTGGACCCTAAACCGTCCCCGTCCCCTAACCCTAACCCTAGCCCGAACCCTAACCCTAACCCTTCCCCGAAGCCTGACCCTCACCCGTCCCCTAATCCTAAGCCGTACGCTAACACTAACCCACGCCCTCACACGCACGCTCCCCCTAAAGCGTTGCCGTACCCTCACCTGGACCCTAAACTGTCCCCGTGCCCTAACCGTAACCCTAGCCCGAACCCTAACCCTAACCCTTCCCCGAAGCCTGACCCTCACCCGTCCCCTAATCCTAACCCGTATGCTAACACTAACTCGCGCCCTCACACGCACGCTCCCCCTAAAGAGTTGCCGTACCCTCACCTGGACCATAAACCGTCCCCGTCCCCTAACCCTAACCCTAGCCCGAACCCTAGACCTAACACTTCCCCGAAGCCTGACCCTCACACGTCCCCTAATCCTAACCCGTACGCTAACACTAAACCGCGCCCTCACACGCACGCTCCCCCTAAAGCGTTGCCGTACCCGCACCTGGACCCTAAACCGTCCCCGTCCCCTAACCCTAACCCTAGCCCGAACCCTATCCTTAACCCTTCCCCGAAGCCTGACCCTCACCCGTCCCCTAATCCTAACCCGTACGCTAACACTAACCCGCGCCCTCACACGCACGCTCCCCCTAAAGCGTTGCCGTACGCTCACCTGGACCCTAAACCGTCCCCGTCCCCTAACCCTAACCCTAGCCCGAACACTAACCCTAACCCTTCCCCGAAGCCTGACCCTCACCCGTGCCCTAATCCTAACCCGTACGCTAACACTAACCCGCGCCCTCACACGCGCGCTCCCCATAAAGCGTTGCCGTACCCTCACCTGGACCCTAAACCGTCCCCGTCCCCTAACCCTAACCCTAGCCCGAACCCTAACCCTAACCCTTCCCCGAAGCCTGACCCTCACCCGTCCCCTAATCCTAACCCGTACGCTAACAGTAACCCGCGCCCTCACACGCACGCTCCCCCGAAAGCGTTGCCGTACCCTCACCTGGACCCTAAACCGTCCCCGTCCCCTAACCCTAACCCTAGCCCGAACCCTAACCCTAACCCTTCCCCGAAGCCTGACCCTCACCCGTCCCCTAATCCTAACCCGTACGCTAACACTAACCCGCGCCCTCACACGCACGCTCCCCCTAAAGCGTTGCCGTACCCTCACCTGGACCCTAAACCGTCCCCGTCCCCTAACCCTAACCCTAGCCCGAACCCTAACCCTAACCCTTCCCCGAAGCCTGACCCTCACCCGTCCCCTAAATCTAACCCGTACGCTAACACTAACCCGCGCCCTCACACGCACGCTCCCCCTAAAGCGTTGCCGTACCCTCACCTGGACCCTAAACCGTCCCCGTCCCCTAACCCTAACCCTAGCCCGAACCCTAACCCTAACCCTTCCCCGAAGCCTGACCCTCACCCGTGCCCTAATCCTAACCCGTACGCTAACACTAACCCGCGCCCTCACACGCACGCTCCCCCTAAAGCGTTGCCGTACCCTCACCTGGACCCTAAACCGTCCCCGTCCCCTAACCCTAACCATAGCCCGAACCCTAACCCTAACCCTTCCCCGAAGCCTGACTCTCACCCGTCCCCTAATCCTAACCCGTACGCTAACACTAACCCGCGCCCTCACACGAACGCTCCCCCGAAAGCGTTGCCATACCCTCACCTGGACCCTAAACCGCCCCGTCCCCTAACCCTAACCCTAGCCCGAACCCTAACCCTAACCCTTCCCCGAAGCCTGACCCTCACCCGTCCCCTAATCCTAACCCGTACGCAAACACTAACCCGCGCCCTAACACGCACGCTCCCCCTAAAGCGTTGCCGTACCCTCACCTGGACCCTAAACCGTCCCCGTCCCCTAACCCTAACCCTAGCCCGAACCCTAGCCCTAAACCTTGCCCGAAGCCTGACCCTCACCCGTGCCCTAATCCTAACCCGTACGCTAACACTAACCCGCGCCCTCACACGCACGCTCCCCCTAAAGCGTTGCCGTACCCTCACCTGGACCCTAAACCGTCCCCGTCCCCTAACCCTAACCCTAGCCCGAACCCTAACCCTAACCCTTCCCCGAAGCCTGACGCTCACCCGTGCCCTAATCCTAACCCGTACGCTAACACTAACCCGCGCCCTCACATGCAGGCTCCCCCTAAAGCGTTGCCGTACCCTCACCTGGACCCTAAACCGTCCCCGTCCCCTAACCCTAACCCTAGGCCGAACCCTAACGCTAACCCTTCCCCGAAGCCTGACCCTCACCCGTGCCCTAATCCTAACCCGTACGCTAACACTAACCCGCGCCCTCACACGCACGCTCCCCCTAAAGCGTTGCCGTACCCTCACCTGGACCCTAAACCGTCCCCGTCCCCTAACCCTAACCCTAGCCCGAACCCTAACCCTAAACCTTCCCCGAAGCCTGACCCTCACCCGTGCCCTAATCCTAACCCGTACGCTAACACTAACCCGCGCCCTCACATGCACGCTCCCCCTAAAGCGTTGCCGTACCCTCACCTGGACCCTAAACCGTCCCCGTCCCCTAACCCTAACCCTAGCCCGAACCCTAACCCTAACCCTTCCCCGAAGCCTGACCCTCACCCGTCCCCTAATCCTAACCCGTACGCTAACACTAATGCGCGCCCTCACACGCACGCTCCCCCTAAAGCGTTGCCGTACCCTCACCTGGACCCTAAACCGTCCCCGTCCCCTAACCCTAACCCTAGCCCGAACCCTAACCCTAACCCTTCCCCGAAGCCTGACCCTCACCCGTGCCCTAATCCTAACCCGTACGCTAACACTAACCCGCGCCCTCACACGCACGCTCCCCCTAAAGCGTTGCCGTACCCTCACCTGGACCCTAAACCGTCCCCGAACCCTAACCCTAACCCTAGCCCGAACCCTAACCCTAACCCTTCCCCGAAGCCTGACCCTCACCCGTGCCCTAATCCTAACCCGTACGCTAACACTAACCCGCGCCCTCAGACGCACGCTCCCCCTAAAGTGTTGCCGTACCCGCACCTGGACCCTAAACCGTCCCCGTCCCCTAACCCTAACCCTAGCCCGAACCCTAACCCTAACCCTTCCCCGAAGCCTGACCCTCACCTGTCCCCTAATCCTAACCCGTACGCTAACACTAACATGCGCCCTCACACGCACGCTCCCCCTAAAGCGTTGCCGTACCCTCACCTGGACCCTAAACCATCCCCGTCCCCTAACCCTAACCCTAGCCCGAACTATAACCCTAACCCTTTCCCGAAGCCTGACCTTCACCCGTCCCCTAATCCTAACCCGTACGCTAACACTAACCCGCGCCCTCACACGCACGCTCCCCCTAAAGCGTTGCCGTACCCTCACCTGGACCCTAAACCGTCCCCGTCCCCTAACCCTAACCCTAGCCCGAACCCTAACCCTAACCCTTCCCCGAAGCCTGACCCTCACCCGTCCCCTAATCCTAACCCGTACGCTAACACTAACCCACGCCCTCACACGCACGCTCCCCCTAAAGCGTTGCCGTACCCTCACCTGGACCCTAAACTGCTCCCGTCCCCTAACCGTAACCCTAGCCCGAACCCTAACCCTAAACCTTCCCCGAAGCCTGACCCTCACCCGTCCCCTAATCCTAACCCGTATGCTAACACTAACCCACGCCCTCACACGCACGCTCCCCCTAAAGCGTTGCTGTACCCTCACCTGGACCCTAAACTGCTCCTGTCCCCTAACCGTAACCCTAGCCCGAACCCTAACCCTAACCCTTCCCCGAAGCCTGACCCTCACCCGTCCCCTAATCCTAACCCGTATACTAACACTAACCCGCGCCCTCACACGCACGCTCCCCCTAAAGCGTTGCCGTACCCTCACCTGGACCATAAACCGTCCCCGTCCCCTAACCCTAACCCTAGCCCGAACCCTAGCCCTAACACTTCCCCGAAGCCTGACCCTCACCCGTCCCCTAATCCTAACCCGTACGCTAACACTAAACCGCGCCCTCACACGCACGCTCCCCCTAAAGCGTTGCCGTACCCTCACCTGGACCCTAAACCGTCCCCGTCCCCTAACCCTAACCCTAGCCCGAACCCTAACCTTAACCCTTCCCCGAAGCCTGACCCTCACCCGTCCCCTAATCCTAACCCGTACGCTAACACTAACCCGCGCCCTCACACGCACGCTCCCCCTAAAGCGTTGCCGTACCCTCACCTGGACCCTAAACCGTCCCCGTCCCCTAACCCTAACCCTAGCCCGAACCCTAACCCTAACCCTTCCCCGAAGCCTGACCCTCACCCGTGCCCTAATCCTAACCCGTACGCTAACACTAACCCGCGCCCTCACACGCACGCTCCCCCTAAGGCGTTGCCGTACCCTCACCTGGACCCTAAACCGTCCCCGTCCCCTAACCCTAACCCTAGCCCGAAACCTAGCCCTAACACTTCCCCGAAGCCTGACCCTCACCCGTCCCCTAATCCTAACCCGTACGCTAACACTAAACCGCGCCCTCACACGCACGCTCCCCCTAAAGCATTGCCGTACCCTCACCTGGACCCTAAACCGTCCCCGTCCCCTAACCCTAACCCTAGCCCGAACCCTAACCCTAACCCTTCCCCGAAGCCTGACCCTCACCCGTCCCCTAATCCTAACCCGTACGCTAACACTAATCCGTGCCCTCACACGCACGCTCCCCCTAAAGCGTTGCCGTACCCTCACCTGGACCCTAAACCGTCCCCGTCCCCTAACCCTAACCCTAGCCCGAACCCTAACCCTAACACTTCCCCGAAGCCTGACCCTCACCCGTGCCCTAATCCTAACCCGTACGCTAACACTAACCCACGCCCTCACATGCACGCTCCCCCTAAAGCGTTGCCCTACCCTCACCTGGACCCTAAACCGTCCCCGTCCCCTAACCCTAACCCTAGCCCGAACCCTAACCCTAACCCTTCCCCGAAGCCTGACCCTCACGCGTCCCCTAATCCTAACCCGTACGCTAACACTAACCCGCGCCCTCACACGCACGCTCCCCCTAAAGCGTTGCCGTACCCTCACCTGGACCCTAAACCGTCCCCGTCCCCTAACCCTAACCCTAGCCCGAACACTAACCCTAACCCTTCCCCGAAGCCTGACCCTCACCCGTGCCCTAATCCTAACCCGTACAATAACACTAACCCGCGCCCTCACACGCACGCTCCCCCTAAAGCGTTGCCGTACCCTCACCTGTACCCTAAACCGTCCCCGTTCCCTAACCCTAACCCTAGCCCGAACCCTAAACCTAACCCTTCCCCGAAGCCTGACCCTCACCCGTGCCCTAATCCTAACCCGTACGCTAACACTAACCCGCGCCCTCACACGCACGCTCCCCCTAAAGCGTTGCCGTACCCTCACCTGGACCCTAAACCGTCCCCGTCCCCTAACCCTAACCCTAGCCCGAACCCTAACCCTAACCCTTCCCCGAAGCCTGACCCTCACCCGTCCCCTAATCCTAACCCGTACGCTAACACTAACCCGCGCCCTCACACGCACGCTCCCCCTAAAGCGTTGCCGTACCCTCACCTGGACCCTAAACCGTCCCCGTCCCCTAACCCTAACCCTAGCCCGAACCCTAACCCTAACCCTTCCCCGAAGCCTGACCCTCACCCGTGCCCTAATCCTAACCCGTACGCTAACACTAACCCGCGCCCTCACATGCACGCTCCCCCTAAAGCGTTGCCGTACCCTCACCTGGACCCTAAACCGTCCCCGTCCCCTAACCCTAACCCTAGCCCGAACCCTAACCCTAACCCTTCCCCGAAGCCTGACCCTCACCCGTGTCCTAATCCTAACCCGTACGCTAACACTAACCCGCGCCCTCACACGCACGCTCCCCCGAAAGCGTTGCCGTACCCTCATCTGGACCCTAAACCGTCCCCGTCCCCTAACCCTAACCCTAGCCCGAACCCTAACCCTAACCCTTCCCCGAAGCCTGACCCTCACCCGTGCCCTAATCCTAACCCGTACGCTAACACTAACCCGCGCCCTCACACGCACGCTCCCCCGAAAGCGTTGCCGTACCCTCACCTGGACCCTAAACCGTCCCCGTCCCCTAACCCTAACCCTAGCCCGAACCCTAACCCTAACCCTTCCCCGAAGCCTGACCCTCACCCGTCCCCTAATCCTAACCCGTACGCTAACACTAACCCACGCCCTCACACGCACGCTCCCCCTAAAGCGTTGCCGTACCCTCACCTGGACCCTAAACTGCTCCCGTCCCCTAACCGTAACCCTAGCCCGAACCCTAACCCTAACCCTTCCCCGAAGCCTGACCCTCACCCGTCCCCTAATCCTAACCCGTATGCTAACACTAACCCACGCCCTCACACGCACGCTCCCCCTAAAGCGTTGCTGTACCCTCACCTGGACCCTAAACTGCTCCCGTCCCCTAACCGTAACCCTAGCCCGAACCCTAACCCTAACCCTTCCCCGAAGCCTGACCCTCACCCGTCCCCTAATCCTAACCCGTATACTAACACTAACCCGCGCCCTCACACGCACGCTCCCCCTAAAGCGTTGCCGTACCCTCACCTGGACCATAAACCGTCCCCGTCCCCTAACCCTAACCCTAGCCCGAACCCTAGCCCTAACACTTCCCCGAAGCCTGACCCTCACCCGTCCCCTAATCCTAACCCGTACGCTAACACTAAACCGCGCCCTCACACGCACGCTCCCCCTAAAGCGTTGCCGTACCCTCACCTGGACCCTAAACCGTCCCCGTCCCCTAACCCTAACCCTAGCCCGAACCCTAACCTTAACCCTTCCCCGAAGCCTGACCCTCACCCGTCCCCTAATCCTAACCCGTACGCTAACACTAACCCGCGCCCTCACACGCACGCTCCCCCTAAAGCGTTGCCGTACCCTCACCTGGACCCTAAACCGTCCCCGTCCCCTAACCCTAACCCTAGCCCGAACCCTAACCCTAACCCTTCCCCGAAGCCTGACCCTCACCCGTGCCCTAATCCTAACCCGTACGCTAACACTAACCCGCGCCCTCACACGCACGCTCCCCCTAAGGCGTTGCCGTACCCTCACCTGGACCCTAAACCGTCCCCGTCCCCTAACCCTAACCCTAGCCCGAAACCTAGCCCTAACACTTCCCCGAAGCCTGACCCTCACCCGTCCCCTAATCCTAACCCGTACGCTAACACTAAACCGCGCCCTCACACGCACGCTCCCCCTAAAGCATTGCCGTACCCTCACCTGGACCCTAAACCGTCCCCGTCCCCTAACCCTAACCCTAGCCCGAACCCTAACCCTAACCCTTCCCCGAAGCCTGACCCTCACCCGTCCCCTAATCCTAACCCGTACGCTAACACTAATCCGTGCCCTCACACGCACGCTCCCCCTAAAGCGTTGCCGTACCCTCACCTGGACCCTAAACCGTCCCCGTCCCCTAACCCTAACCCTAGCCCGAACCCTAACCCTAACACTTCCCCGAAGCCTGACCCTCACCCGTCCCCTAATCCTAACCCGTACGCTAACACTAACCCGCGCCCTCACACGCACGCTCCCCCTAAAGCGTTGCCGTACCCTCACCTGGACCCTAAACCGTCCCCGTCCCCTAACCCTAACCCTAGCCCGAACCCTAACCCTAACCCTTCCCCGAAGCCTGACCCTCACCCGTCACCTAATCCTAACCCGTACGCTAACACTAACCCGCGCCCTCACACGCACGCTCCCCCTAAAGCGTTGCCGTACCCTCACCTGGACCCTAAACCATCCCCGTCCCCTAACCCTAACCCTAGCCCGAACCCTAACCCTAATCCTTCCCCGAAGTCTGACCCTCACCCGTGCCCTAATCCTAACCCGTACGCTAACACTAACCCGCGCCCTCACACGCACGCTCCCCCTAAAGCGTTGCCGTACCCTCACCTGGACCCTAAACCGTCCCCGTCCCCTAACCCTAACCCTAGCCCGAACCCTAACCCTAACCCTTCCCCGAAGCCTGACCCTCACCCGTGCCCTAATCCTAACCCGTACGCTAACACTAACCCACAGCCTCACACGCACGCTCCCCCTAAAGCGTTGCCGTACCCTCACCTGGACCCTAAACCGTCCCCGTCCCCTAACCCTAACCCTAGCCCGAACCCTAACCCTAACCCTTCCCCGAAGCCTGACCCTCACCCGTCCCCTAATTCTAACCCGTACGCTAACACTAACCCGCGCCCTCACACGCACGCTCCCCCTAAAGCGTTGCCGTACCCTCACCTGGACCCTAAACCGTCCCCGTCCCCTAACCCTAACCCTAGCCCCAACCCTAACCCTAACCCTTCCCCGAAGCCTGACCCTCACCCGTGCCCTAATCCTAACACGTACGCTAACACTAACCCGCGCCCTCACACGCAAGCTCCCCCTAAAGCGTTGCCGTACCCTCACCTGGACCCTAAACCGTCCCCGTCCCCTAACCCTAACCCTAGCCCGAACCCTAACCCTAACCCTTCCCCGAAGCCTGACCCTCACCCGTGCCCTAATCCTAACCCGTACGCTAACACTAACCCGCGCCCTCACACGCACGCTCCCCCTAAAGCGTTGCCGTACCCTCACCTGGACCCTAAACCGTCCCCGTCCCCTAACCCTAACCCTAACCCGAACCCTAACCCTAACCCTTCCCCGAAGCCTGACCCTCACCCGTGCCCTAATCCTAACCCGTACGCTAACACTAACCCGCGCCCTCACACGCACGCTCCCCCTAAAGCGTTGCCGTACCCTCACCTGGACCCTAAACCGTCCCCGTCCCCTAACCCTAACCCTAGCCCGAACCCTAACCCTAACCCTTCCCCGAAGCCTGACCCTCACCCGTGCCCTAATCCTAACCCGTACGCTAACACTAACCCGCGCCCTCACACGCACGCTCCCCCTAAAGCGTTGCCGTACCCTCACCTGGACCCTAAACCGTCCCCGTCCCCTAACCCTAACCCTAGCCCGAACCCTAACCCTAACACTTCCCCGAAGCCTGACCCTCACCCGTGCCTTAATCCTAACCCGTACGCTAACACTAACCCGCGCCCTCACATGCACGCTCCCCCTAAAGCGTTGCCGTACCCTCACCTGGACCCTAAACCGTCCCCGTCCCCTAACCCTAACCCTAGCCCGAACCCTAACCCTAACCCTTCCCCGAAGCCTGACCCTCACCCGTCCCCTAATCCTAACCCGTACGCTAACACTAACCCGCGCCCTCACACGCACGCTCCCCCGAAAGCGTTGCCGTACCCTCATCTGGACCCTAAACCGTCCCCGTCCCCTAACCCTAACCCTAGCCCGAACCCTAACCCTAACCCTTCCCCGAAGCCTGACCCTCACCCGTGCCCTAATCCTAACCCGTACGCTAACACTAACCCGCGCCCTCACACGCACGCTCCCCCTAAAGCGTTGCCGTACCCTCACCTGGACCCTAAACCGTCCCCGTCCCCTAACCCTAACCCTAGCCCGAACCCTAACCCTAACCCTTCCCCGAAGCCTGACCCTCACCCGTGCCCTAATCCTAACCCGTACGCTAACACTAACCCGCGCCCTCACACGCACGCTCCCCCTAAAGCGTTGCCGTACCCTCACCTGGACCCTAAACCGTCCCCGTCCCCTAACCCTAACCCTAGCCCGAACCCTAACCCTAACACTTCCCCGAAGCCTGACCCTCACCCGTGCCTTAATCCTAACCCGTACGCTAACACTAACCCGCGCCCTCACATGCACGCTCCCCCTAAAGCGTTGCCGTACCCTCACCTGGACCCTAAACCGTCCCCGTCCCCTAACCCTAACCCTAGCCCGAACCCTAACCCTAACCCTTCCCCGAAGCCTGACCCTCACCCGTCCCCTAATCCTAACCCGTACGCTAACACTAACCCGCGCCCTCACACGCACGCTCCCCCGAAAGCGTTGCCGTACCCTCATCTGGACCCTAAACCGTCCCCGTCCCCTAACCCTAACCCTAGCCCGAACCCTAACCCTAACCCTTCCCCGAAGCCTGACCCTCACCCGTGCCCTAATCCTAACCCGTACGCTAACACTAACCCGCGCCCTCACACGCACGCTCCCCCTAAAGCGTTGCCGTACCCTCACCTGGACCCTAAACCGTCCCCGTCCCCTAACCCTAACCCTAGCCCGAACCCTAGCCCTAACACTTCCCCGAAGCCTGACCCTCACCCGTCCCCTAATCCTAACCCGTACGCTAACACTAAACCGCGCCCTCACACGCACGCTCCCCCTAAAGCGTTGCCGTACCCTCACCTGGACCCTAAACCGTCCCCGTCCCCTAACCCTAACCCTAGCCCGAACCCTAACCTTAACCCTTCCCCGAAGCCTGACCCTCACCCGTCCCCTAATCCTAACCCGTACGCTAACACTAACCCGCGCCCTCACACGCACGCTCCCCCTAAAGCGTTGCCGTACCCTCACCTGGACCCTAAACCGTCCCCGTCCCCTAACCCTAACCCTAGCCCGAACCCTAACCCTAACCCTTCCCCGAAGCCTGACCCTCACCCGTGCCCTAATCCTAACCCGTACGCTAACACTAACCCGCGCCCTCACACGCACGCTCCCCCTAAAGCGTTGCTGTACCCTCACCTGGACCCTAAACTGCTCCCGTCCCCTAACCGTAACCCTAGCCCGAACCCTAACCCTAACCCTTCCCCGAAGCCTGACCCTCACCCGTCCCCTAATCCTAACCCGTATACTAACACTAACCCGCGCCCTCACACGCACGCTCCCCCTAAAGCGTTGCCGTACCCTCACCTGGACCATAAACCGTCCCCGTCCCCTAACCCTAACCCTAGCCCGAACCCTAGCCCTAACACTTCCCCGAAGCCTGACCCTCACCCGTCCCCTAATCCTAACCCGTACGCTAACACTAAACCGCGCCCTCACACGCACGCTCCCCCTAAAGCGTTGCCGTACCCTCACCTGGACCCTAAACCGTCCCCGTCCCCTAACCCTAACCCTAGCCCGAACCCTAACCTTAACCCTTCCCCGAAGCCTGACCCTCACCCGTCCCCTAATCCTAACCCGTACGCTAACACTAACCCGCGCCCTCACACGCACGCTCCCCCTAAAGCGTTGCCGTACCCTCACCTGGACCCTAAACCGTCCCCGTCCCCTAACCCTAACCCTAGCCCGAACCCTAACCCTAACCCTTCCCCGAAGCCTGACCCTCACCCGTGCCCTAATCCTAACCCGTACGCTAACACTAACCCGCGCCCTCACACGCACGCTCCCCCTAAGGCGTTGCCGTACCCTCACCTGGACCCTAAACCGTCCCCGTCCCCTAACCCTAACCCTAGCCCGAAACCTAGCCCTAACACTTCCCCGAAGCCTGACCCTCACCCGTCCCCTAATCCTAACCCGTACGCTAACACTAAACCGCGCCCTCACACGCACGCTCCCCCTAAAGCATTGCCGTACCCTCACCTGGACCCTAAACCGTCCCCGTCCCCTAACCCTAACCCTAGCCCGAACCCTAACCCTAACCCTTCCCCGAAGCCTGACCCTCACCCGTCCCCTAATCCTAACCCGTACGCTAACACTAATCCGTGCCCTCACATGCACGCTCCCCCTAAAGCGTTGCCGTACCCTCACCTGGACCCTAAACCGTCCCCGTCCCCTAACCCTAACCCTAGCCCGAACCCTAACCCTAACACTTCCCCGAAGCCTGACCCTCACCCGTGCCCTAATCCTAACCCGTACGCTAACACTAACCCACGCCCTCACATGCACGCTCCCCCTAAAGCGTTGCCGTACCCTCACCTGGACCCTAAACCGTCCCCGTCCCCTAACCCTAACCCTAGCCCGAACCCTAACCCTAACCCTTCCCCGAAGCCTGACCCTCACGCGTCCCCTATTCCTAACCCGTACGCTAACACTAACCCGCGCCCTCACACGCACGCTCCCCCTAAAGCGTTGCCGTACCCTCACCTGGACCCTAAACCGTCCCCGTCCCCTAACCCTAACCCTAGCCCGAACACTAACCCTAACCCTTCCCCGAAGCCTGACCCTCACCCGTGCCCTAATCCTAACCCGTACGCTAACACTAACCCGCGCCCTCACACGCACGCTCCCCCTAAAGCGTTGCCGTACCCTCACCTGTACCCTAAACCGTCCCCGTTCCCTAACCCTAACCCTAGCCCGAACCCTAAACCTAACCCTTCCCCGAAGCCTGACCCTCACCCGTGCCCTAATCCTAACCCGTACGCTAACACTAACCCGCGCCCTCACACGCACGCTCCCCCTAAAGCGTTGCCGTACCCTCACCTGGACCCTAAACCGTCCCCGTCCCCTAACCCTAACCCTAGCCCGAACCCTAACCCTAACCCTTCCCCGAAGCCTGACCCTCACCCGTCCCCTAATCCTAACCCGTACGCTAACACTAACCCGCGCCCTCACACGCACGCTCCCCCGAAAGCGTTGCCGTACCCTCATCTGGACCCTAAACCGTCCCCGTCCCCTAACCCTAACCCTAGCCCGAACCCTAACCCTAACCCTTCCCCGAAGCCTGACCCTCACCCGTGCCCTAATCCTAACCCGTACGCTAACACTAACCCGCGCCCTCACACGCACGCTCCCCCTAAAGCGTTGCCGTACCCTCACCTGGACCCTAAACCGTCCCCGTCCCCTAACCCTAACCCTAACCCGAACCCTAACCCTAACCCTTCCCCGAAGCCTGACCCTCACCCGTGCCCTAATCCTAACCCGTACGCTAACACTAACCCGCGCCCTCACACGCACGCTCCCCCTAAAGCGTTGCCGTACCCTCACCTGGACCCTAAACCGTCCCCGTCCCCTAACCCTAACCCTAGCCCGAACCCTAACCCTAACCCTTCCCCGAAGCCTGACCCTCACGCGTCCCCTAATCCTAACCCGTACGCTAACACTAACCCGCGCCCTCACACGCACGCTCCCCCTAAAGCGTTGCCGTACCCTCACCTGGACCCTAAACCGTCCCCGTCCCCTAACCCTAACCCTAGCCCGAACACTAACCCTAACCCTTCCCCGAAGCCTGACCCTCACCCGTGCCCTAATCCTAACCCGTACGCTAACACTAACCCGCGCCCTCACACGCACGCTCCCCCTAAAGCGTTGCCGTACCCTCACCTGTACCCTAAACCGTCCCCGTTCCCTAACCCTAACCCTAGCCCGAACCCTAACCCTAACCCTTCCCCGAAGCCTGACCCTCACCCGTGCCCTAATCCTAACCCGTACGCTAACACTAACCCGCGCCCTCACACGCACGCTCCCCCTAAAGCGTTGCCGTACCCTCACCTGGACCCTAAACCGTCCCCGTCCCCTAACCCTAACCCTAGCCCGAACCCTAACCCTAACCCTTCCCCGAAGCCTGACCCTCACCCGTCCCCTAATCCTAACCCGTACGCTAACACTAACCCGCGCCCTCACACGCACGCTCCCCCTAAAGCGTTGCCGTACCCTCACCTGGACCCTAAACCGTCCCCGTCCCCTAACCCTAACCCTAGCCCGAACCCTAACCCTAACCCTTCCCCGAAGCCTGACCCTCACCCGTGCCCTAATCCTAACCCGTACGCTAACACTAACCCGCGCCCTCACATGCACGCTCCCCCTAAAGCGTTGCCGTACCCTCACCTGGACCCTAAACCGTCCCCGTCCCCTAACCCTAACCCTAGCCCGAACCCTAACCCTAACCCTTCCCCGAAGCCTGACCCTCACCCGTGTCCTAATCCTAACCCGTACGCTAACACTAACCCGCGCCCTCACACGCACGCTCCCCCGAAAGCGTTGCCGTACCCTCATCTGGACCCTAAACCGTCCCCGTCCCCTAACCCTAACCCTAGCCCGAACCCTAACCTTAACCCTTCCCCGAAGCCTGACCCTCACCCGTCCCCTAATCCTAACCCGTACGCTAACACTAACCCGCGCCCTCACACGCACGCTCCCCCTAAAGCGTTGCCGTACCCTCACCTGGACCCTAAACCGTCCCCGTCCCCTAACCCTAACCCTAGCCCGAACCCTAACCCTAACCCTTCCCCGAAGCCTGACCCTCACCCGTGCCCTAATCCTAACCCGTACGCTAACACTAACCCGCGCCCTCACACGCACGCTCCCCCTAAGGCGTTGCCGTACCCTCACCTGGACCCTAAACTGCTCCCGTCCCCTAACCGTAACCCTAGCCCGAACCCTAACCCTAACCCTTCCCCGAAGCCTGACCCTCACCCGTCCCCTAATCCTAACCCGTATGCTAACACTAACCCACGCCCTCACACGCACGCTCCCCCTAAAGCGTTGCTGTACCCTCACCTGGACCCTAAACTGCTCCTGTCCCCTAACCGTAACCCTAGCCCGAACCCTAACCCTAACCCTTCCCCGAAGCCTGACCCTCACCCGTCCCCTAATCCTAACCCGTATACTAACACTAACCCGCGCCCTCACACGCACGCTCCCCCTAAAGCGTTGCCGTACCCTCACCTGGACCATAAACCGTCCCCGTCCCCTAACCCTAACCCTAGCCCGAACCCTAGCCCTAACACTTCCCCGAAGCCTGACCCTCACCCGTCCCCTAATCCTAACCCGTACGCTAACACTAACCCGCGCCCTCACACGCACGCTCCCCCTAAAGCGTTGCCGTACCCTCACCTGGACCCTAAACCGTCCCCGTCCCCTAACCCTAACCCTAGCCCGAACCCTAACCTTAACCCTTCCCCGAAGCCTGACCCTCACCCGTCCCCTAATCCTAACCCGTACGCTAACACTAACCCGCGCCCTCACACACACGCTCCCCCTAAAGCGTTGCCGTACCCTCACCTGGACCCTAAACCGTCCCCGTCCCCTAACCCTAACCCTAGCCCGAACCCTAACCCTAACCCTTCCCCGAAGCCTGACCCTCACCCGTGCCCTAATCCTAACCCGTACGCTAACACTAACCCGCGCCCTCACACGCACGCTCCCCCTAAGGCGTTGCCGTACCCTCACCTGGACCCTAAACCGTCCCCGTCCCCTAACCCTAACCCTAGCCCGAAACCTAGCCCTAACACTTCCCCGAAGCCTGACCCTCACCCGTCCCCTAATCCTAACCCGTACGCTAACACTAAACCGCGCCCTCACACGCACGCTCCCCCTAAAGCATTGCCGTACCCTCACCTGGACCCTAAACCGTCCCCGTCCCCTAACCCTAACCCTAGCCCGAACCCTAACCCTAACCCTTCCCCGAAGCCTGACCCTCACCCGTCCCCTAATCCTAACCCGTACGCTAACACTAATCCGTGCCCTCACACGCACGCTCCCCCTAAAGCGTTGCCGTACCCTCACCTGGACCCTAAACCGTCCCCGTCCCCTAACCCTAACCCTAGCCCGAACCCTAACCCTAACACTTCCCCGAAGCCTGACCCTCACCCGTGCCCTAATCCTAACCCGTACGCTAACACTAACCCACGCCCTCACATGCACGCTCCCCCTAAAGCGTTGCCGTACCCTCACCTGGACCCTAAACCGTCCCCGTCCCCTAACCCTAACCCTAGCCCGAACCCTAACCCTAACCCTTCCCCGAAGCCTGACCCTCACGCGTCCCCTAATCCTAACCCGTACGCTAACACTAACCCGCGCCCTCACACGCACGCTCCCCCTAAAGCGTTGCCGTACCCTCACCTGGACCCTAAACCGTCCCCGTCCCCTAACCCTAACCCTAGCCCGAACACTAACCCTAACCCTTCCCCGAAGCCTGACCCTCACCCGTGCCCTAATCCTAACCCGTACGCTAACACTAACCCGCGCCCTCACACGCACGCTCCCCCTAAAGCGTTGCCGTACCCTCACCTGTACCCTAAACCGTCCCCGTTCCCTAACCCTAACCCTAGCCCGAACCCTAAACCTAACCCTTCCCCGAAGCCTGACCCTCACCCGTGCCCTAATCCTAACCCGTACGCTAACACTAACCCGCGCCCTCACACGCACGCTCCCCCTAAAGCGTTGCCGTACCCTCACCTGGACCCTAAACCGTCCCCGTCCCCTAACCCTAACCCTAGCCCGAACCCTAACCCTAACCCTTCCCCGAAGCCTGACCCTCACCCGTGCCCTAATCCTAACCCGTACGCTAACACTAACCCGCGCCCTCACATGCACGCTCCCCCTAAAGCGTTGCCGTACCCTCACCTGGACCCTAAACCGTCCCCGTCCCCTAACCCTAACCCTAGCCCGAACCCTAACCCTAACCCTTCCCCGAAGCCTGACCCTCACCCGTGCCCTAATCCTAACCCGTACGCTAACACTAACCCGCGCCCTCACACGCACGCTCCCCCGAAAGCGTTGCCGTACCCTCACCTGGACCCTAAACCGTCCCCGTCCCCTAACCCTAACCCTAGCCCGAACCCTAACCCTAACCCTTCCCCGAAGCCTGACCCTCACCCGTCCCCTAATCCTAACCCGTACGCTAACACTAACCCACGCCCTCACACGCACGCTCCCCCTAAAGCGTTGCCGTACCCTCACCTGGACCCTAAACTGCTCCCGTCCCCTAACCGTAACCCTAGCCCGAACCCTAACCCTAACCCTTCCCCGAAGCCTGACCCTCACCCGTCCCCTAATCCTAACCCGTATGCTAACACTAACCCACGCCCTCACACGCACGCTCCCCCTAAAGCGTTGCTGTACCCTCACCTGGACCCTAAACTGCTCCCGTCCCCTAACCGTAACCCTAGCCCGAACCCTAACCCTAACCCTTCCCCGAAGCCTGACCCTCACCCGTCCCCTAATCCTAACCCGTATACTAACACTAACCCGCGCCCTCACACGCACGCTCCCCCTAAAGCGTTGCCGTACCCTCACCTGGACCATAAACCGTCCCCGTCCCCTAACCCTAACCCTAGCCCGAACCCTAGCCCTAACACTTCCCAGAAGCCTGACCCTCACCCGTCCCCTAATCCTAACCCGTACGCTAACACTAAACCGCGCCCTCACACGCACGCTCCCCCTAAAGCGTTGCCGTACCCTCACCTGGACCCTAAACCGTCCCCGTCCCCTAACCCTAACCCTAGCCCGAACCCTAACCTTAACCCTTCCCCGAAGCCTGACCCTCACCCGTCCCCTAATCCTAACCCGTACGCTAACACTAACCCGCGCCCTCACACGCACGCTCCCCCTAAAGCGTTGCCGTACCCTCACCTGGACCCTAAACCGTCCCCGTCCCCTAACCCTAACCCTAGCCCGAACCCTAACCCTAACCCTTCCCCGAAGCCTGACCCTCACCCGTGCCCTAATCCTAACCCGTACGCTAACACTAACCCGCGCCCTCACACGCACGCTCCCCCTAAGGCGTTGCCGTACCCTCACCTGGACCCTAAACCGTCCCCGTCCCCTAACCCTAACCCTAGCCCGAAACCTAGCCCTAACACTTCCCCGAAGCCTGACCCTCACCCGTCCCCTAATCCTAACCCGTACGCTAACACTAAACCGCGCCCTCACACGCACGCTCCCCCTAAAGCATTGCCGTACCCTCACCTGGACCCTAAACCGTCCCCGTCCCCTAACCCTAACCCTAGCCCGAACCCTAACCCTAACCCTTCCCCGAAGCCTGACCCTCACCCGTCCCCTAATCCTAACCCGTACGCTAACACTAATCCGTGCCCTCACACGCACGCTCCCCCTAAAGCGTTGCCGTACCCTCACCTGGACCCTAAACCGTCCCCGTCCCCTAACCCTAACCCTAGCCCGAACCCTAACCCTAACCCTTCCCCGAAGCCTGACCCTCACCCGTGCCCTAATCCTAACCCGTACGCTAACACTAACCCGCGCCCTCACACGCACGCTCCCCCTAAGGCGTTGCCGTACCCTCACCTGGACCCTAAACTGCTCCCGTCCCCTAACCGTAACCCTAGCCCGAACCCTAACCCTAACCCTTCCCCGAAGCCTGACCCTCACCCGTCCCCTAATCCTAACCCGTATGCTAACACTAACCCACGCCCTCACACGCACGCTCCCCCTAAAGCGTTGCTGTACCCTCACCTGGACCCTAAACTGCTCCTGTCCCCTAACCGTAACCCTAGCCCGAACCCTAACCCTAACCCTTCCCCGAAGCCTGACCCTCACCCGTCCCCTAATCCTAACCCGTATACTAACACTAACCCGCGCCCTCACACGCACGCTCCCCCTAAAGCGTTGCCGTACCCTCACCTGGACCATAAACCGTCCCCGTCCCCTAACCCTAACCCTAGCCCGAACCCTAGCCCTAACACTTCCCCGAAGCCTGACCCTCACCCGTCCCCTAATCCTAACCCGTACGCTAACACTAACCCGCGCCCTCACACGCACGCTCCCCCTAAAGCGTTGCCGTACCCTCACCTGGACCCTAAACCGTCCCCGTCCCCTAACCCTAACCCTAGCCCGAACCCTAACCTTAACCCTTCCCCGAAGCCTGACCCTCACCCGTCCCCTAATCCTAACCCGTACGCTAACACTAACCCGCGCCCTCACACACACGCTCCCCCTAAAGCGTTGCCGTACCCTCACCTGGACCCTAAACCGTCCCCGTCCCCTAACCCTAACCCTAGCCCGAACCCTAACCCTAACCCTTCCCCGAAGCCTGACCCTCACCCGTGCCCTAATCCTAACCCGTACGCTAACACTAACCCGCGCCCTCACACGCACGCTCCCCCTAAGGCGTTGCCGTACCCTCACCTGGACCCTAAACCGTCCCCGTCCCCTAACCCTAACCCTAGCCCGAAACCTAGCCCTAACACTTCCCCGAAGCCTGACCCTCACCCGTCCCCTAATCCTAACCCGTACGCTAACACTAAACCGCGCCCTCACACGCACGCTCCCCCTAAAGCATTGCCGTACCCTCACCTGGACCCTAAACCGTCCCCGTCCCCTAACCCTAACCCTAGCCCGAACCCTAACCCTAACCCTTCCCCGAAGCCTGACCCTCACCCGTCCCCTAATCCTAACCCGTACGCTAACACTAATCCGTGCCCTCACACGCACGCTCCCCCTAAAGCGTTGCCGTACCCTCACCTGGACCCTAAACCGTCCCCGTCCCCTAACCCTAACCCTAGCCCGAACCCTAACCCTAACACTTCCCCGAAGCCTGACCCTCACCCGTGCCCTAATCCTAACCCGTACGCTAACACTAACCCACGCCCTCACATGCACGCTCCCCCTAAAGCGTTGCCGTACCCTCACCTGGACCCTAAACCGTCCCCGTCCCCTAACCCTAACCCTAGCCCGAACCCTAACCCTAACCCTTCCCCGAAGCCTGACCCTCACGCGTCCCCTAATCCTAACCCGTACGCTAACACTAACCCGCGCCCTCACACGCACGCTCCCCCTAAAGCGTTGCCGTACCCTCACCTGGACCCTAAACCGTCCCCGTCCCCTAACCCTAACCCTAGCCCGAACACTAACCCTAACCCTTCCCCGAAGCCTGACCCTCACCCGTGCCCTAATCCTAACCCGTACGCTAACACTAACCCGCGCCCTCACACGCACGCTCCCCCTAAAGCGTTGCCGTACCCTCACCTGTACCCTAAACCGTCCCCGTTCCCTAACCCTAACCCTAGCCCGAACCCTAAACCTAACCCTTCCCCGAAGCCTGACCCTCACCCGTGCCCTAATCCTAACCCGTACGCTAACACTAACCCGCGCCCTCACACGCACGCTCCCCCTAAAGCGTTGCCGTACCCTCACCTGGACCCTAAACCGTCCCCGTCCCCTAACCCTAACCCGAGCCCGAACCCTAACCCTAACCCTTCCCCGAAGCCTGACCCTCACCCGTGCCCTAATCCTAACCCGTACGCTAACACTAACCCGCGCCCTCACATGCACGCTCCCCCTAAAGCGTTGCCGTACCCTCACCTGGACCCTAAACCGTCCCCGTCCCCTAACCCTAACCCTAGCCCGAACCCTAACCCTAACCCTTCCCCGAAGCCTGACCCTCACCCGTGCCCTAATCCTAACCCGTACGCTAACACTAACCCGCGCCCTCACACGCACGCTCCCCCGAAAGCGTTGCCGTACCCTCACCTGGACCCTAAACCGTCCCCGTCCCCTAACCCTAACCCTAGCCCGAACCCTAACCCTAACCCTTCCCCGAAGCCTGACCCTCACCCGTCCCCTAATCCTAACCCGTACGCTAACACTAACCCACGCCCTCACACGCACGCTCCCCCTAAAGCGTTGCCGTACCCTCACCTGGACCCTAAACTGCTCCCGTCCCCTAACCGTAACCCTAGCCCGAACCCTAACCCTAACCCTTCCCCGAAGCCTGACCCTCACCCGTCCCCTAATCCTAACCCGTATGCTAACACTAACCCACGCCCTCACACGCACGCTCCCCCTAAAGCGTTGCTGTACCCTCACCTGGACCCTAAACTGCTCCCGTCCCCTAACCGTAACCCTAGCCCGAACCCTAACCCTAACCCTTCCCCGAAGCCTGACCCTCACCCGTCCCCTAATCCTAACCCGTATACTAACACTAACCCGCGCCCTCACACGCACGCTCCCCCTAAAGCGTTGCCGTACCCTCACCTGGACCATAAACCGTCCCCGTCCCCTAACCCTAACCCTAGCCCGAACCCTAGCCCTAACACTTCCCCGAAGCCTGACCCTCACCCGTCCCCTAATCCTAACCCGTACGCTAACACTAAACCGCGCCCTCACACGCACGCTCCCCCTAAAGCGTTGCCGTACCCTCACCTGGACCCTAAACCGTCCCCGTCCCCTAACCCTAACCCTAGCCCGAACCCTAACCTTAACCCTTCCCCGAAGCCTGACCCTCACCCGTCCCCTAATCCTAACCCGTACGCTAACACTAACCCGCGCCCTCACACGCACGCTCCCCCTAAAGCGTTGCCGTACCCTCACCTGGACCCTAAACCGTCCCCGTCCCCTAACCCTAACCCTAGCCCGAACCCTAACCCTAACCCTTCCCCGAAGCCTGACCCTCACCCGTGCCCTA
Source organism: Delphinus delphis (assembly GCF_949987515.2). Lineage (NCBI taxonomy): Eukaryota > Metazoa > Chordata > Mammalia > Artiodactyla > Delphinidae > Delphinus > Delphinus delphis. The sequence continues at coordinate 132,736 of NW_027192959.1, read as the reverse complement.
ATCCTAACCCGTACGCTAACACTAACCCGCGCCCTCACACGCACGCTCCCCCTAAGGCGTTGCCGTACCCTCACCTGGACCCTAAACCGTCCCCGTCCCCTAACCCTAACCCTAGCCCGAAACCTAGCCCTAACACTTCCCCGAAGCCTGACCCTCACCCGTCCCCTAATCCTAACCCGTACGCTAACACTAAACCGCGCCCTCACACGCACGCTCCCCCTAAAGCATTGCCGTACCCTCACCTGGACCCTAAACCGTCCCCGTCCCCTAACCCTAACCCTAGCCCGAACCCTAACCCTAACCCTTCCCCGAAGCCTGACCCTCACCCGTCCCCTAATCCTAACCCGTACGCTAACACTAATCCGTGCCCTCACACGCACGCTCCCCCTAAAGCGTTGCCGTACCCTCACCTGGACCCTAAACCGTCCCCGTCCCCTAACCCTAACCCTAGCCCGAACCCTAACCCTAACACTTCCCCGAAGCCTGACCCTCACCCGTGCCCTAATCCTAACCCGTACGCTAACACTAACCCACGCCCTCACATGCACGCTCCCCCTAAAGCGTTGCCGTACCCTCACCTGGACCCTAAACCGTCCCCGTCCCCTAACCCTAACCCTAGCCCGAACCCTAACCCTAACCCTTCCCCGAAGCCTGACCCTCACGCGTCCCCTAATCCTAACCCGTACGCTAACACTAACCCGCGCCCTCACACGCACGCTCCCCCTAAAGCGTTGCCGTACCCTCACCTGGACCCTAAACCGTCCCCGTCCCCTAACCCTAACCCTAGCCCGAACACTAACCCTAACCCTTCTCCGAAGCCTGACCCTCACCCGTGCCCTAATCCTAACCCGTACGCTAACACTAACCCGCGCCCTCACACGCACGCTCCCCCTAAAGCGTTGCCGTACCCTCACCTGTACCCTAAACCGTCCCCGTTCCCTAACCCTAACCCTAGCCCGAACCCTAAACCTAACCCTTCCCCGAAGCCTGACCCTCACCCGTGCCCTAATCCTAACCCGTACGCTAACACTAACCCGCGCCCTCACACGCACGCTCCCCCTAAAGCGTTGCCGTACCCTCACCTGGACCCTAAACCGTCCCCGTCCCCTAACCCTAACCCTAGCCCGAACCCTAACCCTAACCCTTCCCCGAAGCCTGACCCTCACCCGTCCCCTAATCCTAACCCGTACGCTAACACTAACCCGCGCCCTCACACGCACGCTCCCCCTAAAGCGTTGCCGTACCCTCACCTGGACCCTAAACCGTCCCCGTCCCCTAACCCTAACCCTAGCCCGAACCCTAACCCTAACCCTTCCCCGAAGCCTGACCCTCACCCGTGCCCTAATCCTAACCCGTACGCTAACACTAACCCGCGCCCTCACATGCACGCTCCCCCTAAAGCGTTGCCGTACCCTCACCTGGACCCTAAACCGTCCCCGTCCCCTAACCCTAACCCTAGCCCGAACCCTAACCCTAACCCTTCCCCGAAGCCTGACCCTCACCCGTCCCCTAATCCTAACCCGTACGCTAACACTAACCCGCGCCCTCACACGCACGCTCCCCCGAAAGCGTTGCCGTACCCTCATCTGGACCCTAAACCGTCCCCGTCCCCTAACCCTAACCCTAGCCCGAACCCTAACCCTAACCCTTCCCCGAAGCCTGACCCTCACCCGTGCCCTAATCCTAACCCGTACGCTAACACTAACCCACGCCCTCACACGCACGCTCCCCCTAAAGCGTTGCCGTACCCTCACCTGGACCCTAAACCGTCCCCGTCCCCTAACCCTAACCCTAACCCGAACCCTAACCCTAACCCTTCCCCGAAGCCTGACCCTCACCCGTGCCCTAATCCTAACCCGTACGCTAACACTAACCCGCGCCCTCACACGCACGCTCCCCCTAAAGCGTTGCCGTACCCTCACCTGGACCCTAAACCGTCCCCGTCCCCTAACCCTAACCCTAGCCCGAACCCTAACCCTAACCCTTCCCCGAAGCCTGACCCTCACCCGTCCCCTAATCCTAACCCGTACGCTAACACTAACCCGCGCCCTCACACGCACGCTCCCCCTAAAGCGTTGCCGTACCCTCACCTGGACCCTAAACCGTCCCCGTCCCCTAACCCTAACCCTAGCCCGAACCCTAACCCTAACCCTTCCCCGAAGCCTGACCCTCACCCGTCACCTAATCCTAACCCGTACGCTAACACTAACCCGCGCCCTCACACGCACGCTCCCCCTAAAGCGTTGCCGTACCCTCACCTGGACCCTAAACCATCCCCGTCCCCTAACCCTAACCCTAGCCCGAACCCTAACCCTAATCCTTCCCCGAAGTCTGACCCTCACCCGTGCCCTAATCCTAACCCGTACGCTAACACTAACCCGCGCCCTCACACGCACGCTCCCCCTAAAGCGTTGCCGTACCCTCACCTGGACCCTAAACCGTCCCCGTCCCCTAACCCTAACCCTAGCCCGAACCCTAACCCTAACCCTTCCCCGAAGCCTGACCCTCACCCGTGCCCTAATCCTAACCCGTACGCTAACACTAACCCACAGCCTCACACGCACGCTCCCCCTAAAGCGTTGCCGTACCCTCACCTGGACCCTAAACCGTCCCCGTCCCCTAACCCTAACCCTAACCCGAACCCTAACCCTAACCCTTCCCCGAAGCCTGACCCTCACCCGTCCCCTAATTCTAACCCGTACGCTAACACTAACCCGCGCCCTCACACGCACGCTCCCCCTAAAGCGTTGCCGTACCCTCACCTGGACCCTAAACCGTCCCCGTCCCCTAACCCTAACCCTAGCCCCAACCCTAACCCTAACCCTTCCCCGAAGCCTGACCCTCACCCGTGCCCTAATCCTAACCCGTACGCTAACACTAACCCGCGCCCTCACACGCAAGCTCCCCCTAAAGCGTTGCCGTACCCTCACCTGGACCCTAAACCGTCCCCGTCCCCTAACCCTAACCCTAGCCCGAACCCTAACCCTAACCCTTCCCCGAAGCCTGACCCTCACCCGTGCCCTAATCCTAACCCGTACGCTAACACTAACCCGCGCCCTCACACGCACGCTCCCCCTAAAGCGTTGCCGTACCCTCACCTGGACCCTAAACCGTCCCCGTCCCCTAACCCTAACCCTAACCCGAACCCTAACCCTAACCCTTCCCCGAAGCCTGACCCTCACCCGTGCCCTAATCCTAACCCGTACGCTAACACTAACCCGCGCCCTCACACGCACGCTCCCCCTAAAGCGTTGCCGTACCCTCACCTGGACCCTAAACCGTCCCCGTCCCCTAACCCTAACCCTAGCCCGAACCCTAACCCTAACCCTTCCCCGAAGCCTGACCCTCACCCGTGCCCTAATCCTAACCCGTACGCTAACACTAACCCGCGCCCTCACACGCACGCTCCCCCTAAAGCGTTGCCGTACCCTCACCTGGACCCTAAACCGTCCCCGTCCCCTAACCCTAACCCTAGCCCGAACCCTAACCCTAACACTTCCCCGAAGCCTGACCCTCACCCGTGCCCTAATCCTAACCCGTACGCTAACACTAACCCGCGCCCTCACATGCACGCTCCCCCTAAAGCGTTGCCGTACCCTCACCTGGACCCTAAACCGTCCCCGTCCCCTAACCCTAACCCTAGCCCGAACCCTAACCCTAACCCTTCCCCGAAGCCTGACCCTCACCCGTCCCCTAATCCTAACCCGTACGCTAACACTAACCCGCGCCCTCACACGCACGCTCCCCCGAAAGCGTTGCCGTACCCTCATCTGGACCCTAAACCGTCCCCGTCCCCTAACCCTAACCCTAGCCCGAACCCTAACCCTAACCCTTCCCCGAAGCCTGACCCTCACCCGTGCCCTAATCCTAACCCGTACGCTAACACTAACCCGCGCCCTCACACGCACGCTCCCCCTAAAGCGTTGCCGTACCCTCACCTGGACCCTAAACCGTCCCCGTCCCCTAACCCTAACCCTAGCCCGAACCCTAACCCTAAACCTTCCCCGAAGCCTGACCCTCACCCGTGCCCTAATCCTAACCCGTACGCTAACACTAACCCGCGCCCTCACATGCACGCTCCCCCTAAAGCGTTGCCGTACCCTCACCTGGACCCTAAACCGTCCCCGTCCCCTAACCCTAACCCTAGCCCGAACCCTAACCCTAACCCTTCCCCGAAGCCTGACCCTCACCCGTCCCCTAATCCTAACCCGTACGCTAACACTAATGCGCGCCCTCACACGCACGCTCCCCCTAAAGCGTTGCCGTACCCTCACCTGGACCCTAAACCGTCCCCGTCCCCTAACCCTAACCCTAGCCCGAACCCTAACCCTAACCCTTCCCCGAAGCCTGACCCTCACCCGTGCCCTAATCCTAACCCGTACGCTAACACTAACCCACAGCCTCACACGCACGCTCCCCCTAAAGCGTTGCCGTACCCTCACCTGGACCCTAAACCGTCCCCGTCCCCTAACCCTAACCCTAACCCGAACCCTAACCCTAACCCTTCCCCGAAGCCTGACCCTCACCCGTCCCCTAATTCTAACCCGTACGCTAACACTAACCCGCGCCCTCACACGCACGCTCCCCCTAAAGCGTTGCCGTACCCTCACCTGGACCCTAAACCGTCCCCGTCCCCTAACCCTAACCCTAGCCCCAACCCTAACCCTAACCCTTCCCCGAAGCCTGACCCTCACCCGTGCCCTAATCCTAACCCGTACGCTAACACTAACCCGCGCCCTCACACGCAAGCTCCCCCTAAAGCGTTGCCGTACCCTCACCTGGACCCTAAACCGTCCCCGTCCCCTAACCCTAACCCTAGCCCGAACCCTAACCCTAACCCTTCCCCGAAGCCTGACCCTCACCCGTGCCCTAATCCTAACCCGTACGCTAACACTAACCCGCGCCCTCACACGCACGCTCCCCCTAAAGCGTTGCCGTACCCTCACCTGGACCCTAAACCGTCCCCGTCCCCTAACCCTAACCCTAACCCGAACCCTAACCCTAACCCTTCCCCGAAGCCTGACCCTCACCCGTGCCCTAATCCTAACCCGTACGCTAACACTAACCCGCGCCCTCACACGCACGCTCCCCCTAAAGCGTTGCCGTACCCTCACCTGGAACCTAAACCGTCCCCGTCCCCTAACCCTAACCCTAGCCCGAACCCTAACCCTAACCCTTCCCCGAAGCCTGACCCTCACCCGTGCCCTAATCCTAACCCGTACGCTAACACTAACCCGCGCCCTCACACGCACGCTCCCCCTAAAGCGTTGCCGTACCCTCACCTGGACCCTAAACCGTCCCCGTCCCCTAACCCTAACCCTAGCCCGAACCCTAACCCTAACACTTCCCCGAAGCCTGACCCTCACCCGTGCCCTAATCCTAACCCGTACGCTAACACTAACCCGCGCCCTCACATGCACGCTCCCCCTAAAGCGTTGCCGTACCCTCACCTGGACCCTAAACCGTCCCCGTCCCCTAACCCTAACCCTAGCCCGAACCCTAACCCTAACCCTTCCCCGAAGCCTGACCCTCACCCGTCCCCTAATCCTAACCCGTACGCTAACACTAACCCGCGCCCTCACACGCACGCTCCCCCGAAAGCGTTGCCGTACCCTCATCTGGACCCTAAACCGTCCCCGTCCCCTAACCCTAACCCTAGCCCGAACCCTAACCCTAACCCTTCCCCGAAGCCTGACCCTCACCCGTGCCCTAATCCTAACCCGTACGCTAACACTAACCCGCGCCCTCACACGCACGCTCCCCCTAAAGCGTTGCCGTACCCTCACCTGGACCCTAAACCGTCCCCGTCCCCTAACCCTAACCCTAGCCCGAACCCTAACCCTAAACCTTCCCCGAAGCCTGACCCTCACCCGTGCCCTAATCCTAAACCGTACGCTAACACTAACCCGCGCCCTCACATGCACGCTCCCCCTAAAGCGTTGCCGTACCCTCACCTGGACCCTAAACCGTCCCCGTCCCCTAACCCTAACCCTAGCCCGAACCCTAACCCTAACCCTTCCCCGAAGCCTGACCCTCACCCGTCCCCTAATCCTAACCCGTACGCTAACACTAATGCGCGCCCTCACACGCACGCTCCCCCTAAAGCGTTGCCGTACCCTCACCTGGACCCTAAACCGTCCCCGTCCCCTAACCCTAACCCTAGCCCGAACCCTAACCCTAACCCTTCCCCGAAGCCTGACCCTCACCCGTGCCCTAATCCTAACCCGTACGCTAACACTAACCCGCGCCCTCACACGCACGCTCCCCCTAAAGCGTTGCCGTACCCTCACCTGGACCCTAAACCGTCCCCGTCCCCTAACCCTAACCCTAGCCCGAACCCTAACCCTAACCCTTCCCCGAAGCCTGACCCTCACCCGTGCCCTAATCCTAACCCGTACGCTAACACTAACCCGCGCCCTCAGACGCACGCTCCCCCTAAAGTGTTGCCGTACCCGCACCTGGACCCTAAACCGTCCCCGTCCCCTAACCCTAACCCTAGCCCGAACCCTAACCCTAACCCTTCCCCGAAGCCTGACCCTCACCCGTCCCCTAATCCTAACCCGTACGCTAACACTAACATGCGCCCTCACATGCACGCTCCCCCTAAAGCGTTGCCGTACCCTCACCTGGACCCTAAACCATCCCCGTCCCCTAACCCTAACCCTAGCCCGAACTCTAACCCTAACCCTTTCCCGAAGCCTGACCTTCACCCGTCCCCTAATCCTAACCCGTACGCTAACACTAACCCGCGCCCTCACACGCACGCTCCCCCTAAAGCGTTGCCGTACCCTCACCTGGACCCTAAACCGTCCCCGTCCCCTAACCCTAACCCTAGCCCGAACCCTAACCCTAACCCTTCCCCGAAGCCTGACCCTCACCCGTCCCCTAATCCTAACCCGTACGCTAACACTAACCCACGCCCTCACACGCACGCTCCCCCTAAAGCGTTGCCGTACCCTCACCTGGACCCTAAACTGCTCCCGTCCCCTAACCGTAACCCTAGCCCGAACCCTAACCCTAACCCTTCCCCGAAGCCTGACCCTCACCCGTCCCCTAATCCTAACCCGTATGCTAACACTAACCCACGCCCTCACACGCACGCTCCCCCTAAAGCGTTGCTGTACCCTCACCTGGACCCTAAACTGCTCCTGTCCCCTAACCGTAACCCTAGCCCGAACCCTAACCCTAACCCTTCCCCGAAGCCTGACCCTCACCCGTCCCCTAATCCTAACCCGTATACTAACACTAACCCGCGCCCTCACACGCACGCTCCCCCTAAAGCGTTGCCGTACCCTCACCTGGACCATAAACCGTCCCCGTCCCCTAACCATAACCCTAGCCCGAACCCTAGCCCTAACACTTCCCCGAAGCCTGACCCTCACCCGTCCCCTAATCCTAACCCGTACGCTAACACTAAACCGCGCCCTCACACGCACGCTCCCCCTAAAGCGTTGCCGTACCCTCACCTGGACCCTAAACCGTCCCCGTCCCCTAACCCTAACCCTAGCCCGAACCCTAACCTTAACCCTTCCCCGAAGCCTGACCCTCACCCGTCCCCTAATCCTAACCCGTACGCTAACACTAACCCGCGCCCTCACACGCACGCTCCCCCTAAAGCGTTGCCGTACCCTCACCTGGACCCTAAACCGTCCCCGTCCCCTAACCCTAACCCTAGCCCGAACCCTAACCCTAACACTTCCCCGAAGCCTGACCCTCACCCGTGCCCTAATCCTAACCCGTACGCTAACACTAACCCACGCCCTCACATGCACGCTCCCCCTAAAGCGTTGCCGTACCCTCACCTGGACCCTAAACCGTCCCCGTCCCCTAACCCTAACCCTAGCCCGAACCCTAACCCTAACCCTTCCCCGAAGCCTGACCCTCACGCGTCCCCTAATCCTAACCCGTACGCTAACACTAACCCGCGCCCTCACACGCACGCTCCCCCTAAAGCGTTGCCGTACCCTCACCTGGACCCTAAACCGTCCCCGTCCCCTAACCCTAACCCTAGCCCGAACACTAACCCTAACCCTTCCCCGAAGCCTGACCCTCACCCGTGCCCTAATCCTAACCCGTACGCTAACACTAACCCGCGCCGTCACACGCACGCTCCCCCTAAAGCGTTGCCGTACCCTCACCTGTACCCTAAACCGTCCCCGTTCCCTAACCCTAACCCTAGCCCGAACCCTAAACCTAACCCTTCCCCGAAGCCTGACCCTCACCCGTGCCCTAATCCTAACCCGTACGCTAACACTAACCGGCGCCCTCACACGCACGCTCCCCCTAAAGCGTTGCCGTACCCTCACCTGGACCCTAAACCGTCCCCGTCCCCTAACCCTAACCCTAGCCCGAACCCTAACCCTAACCCTTCCCCGAAGCCTGACCCTCACCCGTCCCCTAATCCTAACCCGTACGCTAACACTAACCCGCGCCCTCACACGCACGCTCCCCCTAAAGCGTTGCCGTACCCTCACCTGGACCCTAAACCGTCCCCGTCCCCTAACCCTAACCCTAGCCCGAACCCTAACCCTAACCCTTCCCCGAAGCCTGACCCTCACCCGTGCCCTAATCCTAACCCGTACGCTAACACTAACCCGCGCCCTCACATGCACGCTCCCCCTAAAGCGTTGCCGTACCCTCACCTGGACCCTAAACCGTCCCCGTCCCCTAACCCTAACCCTAGCCCGAACCCTAACCCTAACCCTTCCCCGAAGCCTGACCCTCACCCGTGTCCTAATCCTAACCCGTACGCTAACACTAACCCGCGCCCTCACACGCACGCTCCCCCGAAAGCGTTGCCGTACCCTCATCTGGACCCTAAACCGTCCCCGTCCCCTAACCCTAACCCTAGCCCGAACCCTAACCCTAACCCTTCCCCGAAGCCTGACCCTCACCCGTGCCCTAATCCTAACCCGTACGCTAACACTAACCCGCGCCCTCACACGCACGCTCCCCCGAAAGCGTTGCCGTACCCTCACCTGGACCCTAAACCGTCCCCGTCCCCTAACCCTAACCCTAGCCCGAACCCTAACCCTAACCCTTCCCCGAAGCCTGACCCTCAACCGTCCCCTAATCCTAACCCGTACGCTAACACTAACCCACGCCCTCACACGCACGCTCCCCCTAAAGCGTTGCCGTACCCTCACCTGGACCCTAAACTGCTCCCGTCCCCTAACCGTAACCCTAGCCCGAACCCTAACCCTAACCCTTCCCCGAAGCCTGACCCTCACCCGTCCCCTAATCCTAACCCGTATGCTAACACTAACCCACGCCCTCACACGCACGCTCCCCCTAAAGCGTTGCTGTACCCTCACCTGGACCCTAAACTGCTCCCGTCCCCTAACCGTAACCCTAGCCCGAACCCTAACCCTAACCCTTCCCCGAAGCCTGACCCTCACCCGTCCCCTAATCCTAACCCGTATACTAACACTAACCCGCGCCCTCACACGCACGCTCCCCCTAAAGCGTTGCCGTACCCTCACCTGGACCATAAACCGTCCCCGTCCCCTAACCCTAACCCTAGCCCGAACCCTAGCCCTAACACTTCCCCGAAGCCTGACCCTCACCCGTCCCCTAATCCTAACCCGTACGCTAACACTAAACCGCGCCCTCACACGCACGCTCCCCCTAAAGCGTTGCCGTACCCTCACCTGGACCCTAAACCGTCCCCGTCCCCTAACCCTAACCCTAGCCCGAACCCTAACCTTAACCCTTCCCCGAAGCCTGACCCTCACCCGTCCCCTAATCCTAACCCGTACGCTAACACTAACCCGCGCCCTCACACGCACGCTCCCCCTAAAGCGTTGCCGTACCCTCACCTGGACCCTAAACCGTCCCCGTCCCCTAACCCTAACCCTAGCCCGAACCCTAACCCTAACCCTTCCCCGAAGCCTGACCCTCACCCGTGCCCTAATCCTAACCCGTACGCTAACACTAACCCGCGCCCTCACACGCACGCTCCCCCTAAGGCGTTGCCGTACCCTCACCTGGACCCTAAACCGTCCCCGTCCCCTAACCCTAACCCTAGCCCGAAACCTAGCCCTAACACTTCCCCGAAGCCTGACCCTCACCCGTCCCCTAATCCTAACCCGTACGCTAACACTAAACCGCGCCCTCACACGCACGCTCCCCCTAAAGCATTGCCGTACCCTCACCTGGACCCTAAACCGTCCCCGTCCCCTAACCCTAACCCTAGCCCGAACCCTAACCCTAACCCTTCCCCGAAGCCTGACCCTCACCCGTCCCCTAATCCTAACCCGTACGCTAACACTAATCCGTGCCCTCACACGCACGCTCCCCCTAAAGCGTTGCCGTACCCTCACCTGGACCCTAAACCGTCCCCGTCCCCTAACCCTAACCCTAGCCCGAACCCTAACCCTAACACTTCCCCGAAGCCTGACCCTCACCCGTGCCCTAATCCTAACCCGTACGCTAACACTAACCCACGCCCTCACATGCACGCTCCCCCTAAAGCGTTGCCGTACCCTCACCTGGACCCTAAACCGTCCCCGTCCCCTAACCCTAACCCTAGCCCGAACCCTAACCCTAACCCTTCCCCGAAGCCTGACCCTCACGCGTCCCCTAATCCTAACCCGTACGCTAACACTAACCCGCGCCCTCACACGCACGCTCCCCCTAAAGCGTTGCCGTACCCTCACCTGGACCCTAAACCGTCCCCGTCCCCTAACCCTAACCCTAGCCCGAACACTAACCCTAACCCTTCCCCGAAGCCTGACCCTCACCCGTGCCCTAATCCTAACCCGTACGCTAACACTAACCCGCGCCCTCACACGCACGCTCCCCCTAAAGCGTTGCCGTACCCTCACCTGTACCCTAAACCGTCCCCGTTCCCTAACCCTAACCCTAGCCTGAACCCTAAACCTAACCCTTCCCCGAAGCCTGACCCTCACCCGTGCCCTAATCCTAACCCGTACGCTAACACTAACCCGCGCCCTCACACGCACGCTCCCCCTAAAGCGTTGCCGTACCCTCACCTGGACCCTAAACCGTCCCCGTCCCCTAACCCTAACCCTAGCCCGAACCCTAACCCTAACCCTTCCCCGAAGCCTGACCCTCACCCGTCCCCTAATCCTAACCCGTACGCTAACACTAACCCGCGCCCTCACACGCACGCTCCCCCTAAAGCGTTGCCGTACCCTCACCTGGACCCTAAACCATCCCCGTACCCTAACCCTAACCCTAGCCCGAACCCTAACCCTAACCCTTCCCCGAAGCCTGACCCTCACCCGTGCCCTAATCCTAACCCGTACGCTAACACTAACCCGCGCCCTCACATGCACGCTCCCCCTAAAGCGTTGCCGTACCCTCACCTGGACCCTAAACCGTCCCCGTCCCCTAACCCTAACCCTAGCCCGAACCCTAACCCTAACCCTTCCCCGAAGCCTGACCCTCACCCGTCCCCTAATCCTAACCCGTACGCTAACACTAACCCGCGCCCTCACACGCACGCTCCCCCGAAAGCGTTGCCGTACCCTCATCTGGACCCTAAACCGTCCCCGTCCCCTAACCCTAACCCTAGCCCGAACCCTAACCCTAACCCTTCCCCGAAGCCTGACCCTCACCCGTGCCCTAATCCTAACCCGTACGCTAACACTAACCCGCGCCCTCACACGCACGCTCCCCCTAAAGCGTTGCCGTACCCTCACCTGGACCCTAAACCGTCCCCGTCCCCTAACCCTAACCCTAACCCGAACCCTAACCCTAACCCTTCCCCGAAGCCTGACCCTCACCCGTGCCCTAACCCTAACCCGTACGCTAACACTAACCCGCGCCCTCACACGCACGCTCCCCCTAAAGCGTTGCCGTACCCTCACCTGGACCCTAAACCGTCCCCGTCCCCTAACCCTAACCCTAGCCCGAACCCTAACCCTAACCCTTCCCCGAAGCCTGACCCTCACCCGTCCCCTAATCCTAACCCGTACGCTAACACTAACCCGCGCCCTCACACGCACGCTCCCCCTAAAGCGTTGCCGTACCCTCACCTGGACCCTAAACCGTCCCCGTCCCCTAACCCTAACCCTAGCCCGAACCCTAACCCTAACCCTTCCCCGAAGCCTGACCCTCACCCGTCACCTAATCCTAACCCGTACGCTAACACTAACCCGCGCCCTCACACGCACGCTCCCCCTAAAGCGTTGCCGTACCCTCACCTGGACCCTAAACCATCCCCGTCCCCTAACCCTAACCCTAGCCCGAACCCTAACCCTAATCCTTCCCCGAAGTCTGACCCTCACCCGTGCCCTAATCCTAACCCGTACGCTAACACTAACCCGCGCCCTCACACGCACGCTCCCCCTAAAGCGTTGCCGTACCCTCACCTGGACCCTAAACCGTCCCCGTCCCCTAACCCTAACCCTAGCCCGAACCCTAACCCTAACCCTTCCCCGAAGCCTGACCCTCACCCGTGCCCTAATCCTAACCCGTACGCTAACACTAACCCACAGCCTCACACGCACGCTCCCCCTAAAGCGTTGCCGTACCCTCACCTGGACCCTAAACCGTCCCCGTCCCCTAACCCTAACCCTAGCCCGAACCCTAACCCTAACCCTTCCCCGAAGCCTGACCCTCACCCGTCCCCTAATTCTAACCCGTACGCTAACACTAACCCGCGCCCTCACACGCACGCTCCCCCTAAAGCGTTGCCGTACCCTCACCTGGACCCTAAACCGTCCCCGTCCCCTAACCCTAACCCTAGCCCCAACCCTAACCCTAACCCTTCCCCGAAGCCTGACCCTCACCCGTGCCCTAATCCTAACCCGTACGCTAACACTAACCCGCGCCCTCACACGCAAGCTCCCCCTAAAGCGTTGCCGTACCCTCACCTGGACCCTAAACCGTCCCCGTCCCCTAACCCTAACCCTAGCCCGAACCCTAACCCTAACCCTTCCCCGAAGCCTGACCCTCACCCGTGCCCTAATCCTAACCCGTACGCTAACACTAACCCGCGCCCTCACACGCACGCTCCCCCTAAAGCGTTGCCGTACCCTCACCTGGACCCTAAACCGTCCCCGTCCCCTAACCCTAACCCTAACCCGAACCCTAACCCTAACCCTTCCCCGAAGCCTGACCCTCACCCGTGCCCTAATCCTAACCCGTACGCTAACACTAACCCGCGCCCTCACACGCACGCTCCCCCTAAAGCGTTGCCGTACCCTCACCTGGACCCTAAACCGTCCCCGTCCCCTAACCCTAACCCTAGCCCGAACCCTAACCCTAACCCTTCCCCGAAGCCTGACCCTCACCCGTGCCCTAATCCTAACCCGTACGCTAACACTAACCCGCGCCCTCACACGCACGCTCCCCCTAAAGCGTTGCCGTACCCTCACCTGGACCCTAAACCGTCCCCGTCCCCTAACCCTAACCCTAGCCCGAACCCTAACCCTAACACTTCCCCGAAGCCTGACCCTCACCCGTGCCCTAATCCTAACCCGTACGCTAACACTAACCCGCGCCCTCACATGCACGCTCCCCCTAAAGCGTTGCCGTACCCTCACCTGGACCCTAAACCGTCCCCGTCCCCTAACCCTAACCCTAGCCCGAACCCTAACCCTAACCCTTCCCCGAAGCCTGACCCTCACCCGTCCCCTAATCCTAACCCGTACGCTAACACTAACCCGCGCCCTCACACGCACGCTCCCCCGAAAGCGTTGCCGTACCCTCATCTGGACCCTAAACCGTCCCCGTCCCCTAACCCTAACCCTAGCCCGAACCCTAACCCTAACCCTTCCCCGAAGCCTGACCCTCACCCGTGCCCTAATCCTAACCCGTACGCTAACACTAACCCGCGCCCTCACACGCACACTCCCCCTAAAGCGTTGCCGTACCCTCACCTGGACCCTAAACCGTCCCCGTCCCCTAACCCTAACCCTAACCCGAACCCTAACCCTAACCCTTCCCCGAAGCCTGACCCTCACCCGTGCCCTAATCCTAACCCGTACGCTAACACTAACCCGCGCCCTCACACGCACGCTCCCCCTAAAGCGTTGCCGTACCCTCACCTGGACCCTAAACCGTCCCCGTCCCCTAACCCTAACCCTAGCCCGAACCCTAACCCTAACCCTTCCCCGAAGCCTGACCCTCACCCGTCCCCTAAACCTAACCCGTACGCTAACACTAACCCGCGCCCTCACATGCACGCTCCCCCTAAAGCGTTGCCGTACCCTCACCTGGACCCTAAACCGTCCCCGTCCCCTAACCCTAACCCTAGCCCGAACCCTAACCCTAACCCTTCCCCGAAGCCTGACCCTCACCCGTCCCCTAATCCTAACCCGTACGCTAACACTAACCCGCGCCCTCACACGCACGCTCCCCCTAAAGTGTTGCCGTACCCTCACCTGGACCCTAAACCGTCCCCGTCCCCTAACCCTAACCCTAGCCCGAACCCTAACCCTAATCCTTCCCCGAAGCCTGACCCTCACCCGTGCCCTAATCTTAACCCGTACGCTAACACTAACCCGCGCCCTCACACGCACGCTCCCCCTAAAGCGTTGCCGTACCCTCACCTGGACCCTAAACCGTCCCCGTCCCCTAACCCTAACCCTAGCCCGAACCCTAACCCTAACCCTTCCCCGAAGCCTGACCCTCACCCGTGCCCTAATCCTAACCCGTACGCTAACACTAACCCACACCCTCACACGCACGCTCCCCCTAAAGCGTTGCCGTACCCTCACCTGGACCCTAAACCGTCCCCGTCCCCTAACCCTAACCCTAGCCCGAACCCTAACCCTAACCCTTCCCCGAAGCCTGACCCTCACCCGTCCCCTAATTCTAACCCGTACGCTAACACTAACCCGCGCCCTCACACGCACGCTCCCCCTAAAGCGTTGCCGTACCCTCACCTGGACCCTAAACCGTCCCCGTCCCCTAACCCTAACCCTAGCCCCAACCCTAACCCTAACCCTTCCCCGAAGCCTGGCCCTCACCCGTGCCCTAATCCTAACCCGTACGCTAACACTAACCCGCGCCCTCACACGCAAGCTCCCCCTAAAGCGTTGCCGTACCCTCACCTGGACCCTAAACCGTCCCCGTCCCCTAACCCTAACCCTAGCCCGAACCCTAACCCTAACCCTTCCCCGAAGCCTGACCCTCACCCGTGCCCTAATCCTAACCCGTACGCTAACACTAACCCGCGCCCTCACACGCACGCTCCCCCTAAAGCGTTGCCGTACCCTCACCTGGACCCTAAACCGTCCCCGTCCCCTAACCCTAACCCTAGCCCGAACCCTAACCCTAACCCTTCCCCGAAGCCTGACCCTCACCCGTCCCCTAATTCTAACCCGTACGCTAACACTAACCCGCGCCCTCACACGCACACTCCCCCTAAAGCGTTGCCGTACCCTCACCTGGACCCTAAACCGTCCCCGTCCCCTAACCCTAACCCTAGCCCGAACCCTAACCCTAATCCTTCCCCGAAGCCTGACCCTCACCCGTGCCCTAATCCTAACCCGTACGCTAACACTAACCCGCGCCCTCACACGCACGCTCCCCCTAAATCGTTGCCGTACCCTCACCTGGACCCTAAACCATCCCCGTCCCCTAACCCTAACCCTAGCCCGAACCCTAACCCTAACCCTTCCCCGAAGCCTGACCCTCACCCGTCCCCTAAACCTAACCCGTACGGTAACACTAACCCGCGCCCTCACACGCACGCTCCCCCTAAAGCGTTGCCGTACCCTCACCTGGACCCTAAACCGTCCCCGTCCCCTAACCCTAACCCTAGCCCGAACCCTAACCCTAACCCTTCCCCGAAGCCTGACCCTCACCCGTCCCCTAATCCTAACCCGTACGCTAACACTAACCTGCGCCCTCACACGCACGCTCCCCCTAAAGCGTTGCCGTACCCTCACCTGGACCCTAAACCGTCCCCGTCCCCTAACCCTAACCCTAGCCCGAACCCTAACCCTAACCCTTCCCCGAAGCCTGACCCTCACCCGTCCCCTAATCCTAACCCGTACGCTAACACTAACCCGCGCCCTCACACGCACGCTCCCCCGAAAGCATTGCCGTACCCTCATCTGGACCCTAAACCGTCCCCGTCCCCTAACCCTAACCCTAGCCCGAACCCTAACCCTAACCCTTCCCCGAAGCCTGACCCTCACCCGTGCCCTAATCCTAACCCGTACGCTAACACTAACCCGCGCCCTCACACGCACGCTCCCCCTAAAGCGTTGCCGTACCCTCACCTGGACCCTAAACCGTCCCCGTCCCCTAACCCTAACCCTAACCCGAACCCTAACCCTAACCCTTCCCCGAAGCCTGACCCTCACCCGTGCCCTAATCCTAACCCGTACGCTAACACTAACCCGCGCCCTCACACGCACGCTCCCCCTAAAGCGTTGCCGTACCCTCACCTGGACCCTAAACCGTCCCCGTCCCCTAACCCTAACCCTAGCCCGAACCCTAACCCTAACCCTTCCCCGAAGCCTGACCCTCACCCGTCCCCTAATCCTAACCCGTACGCTAACACTAACCCGCGCCCTCACACGCACGCTCCCCCTAAAGCGTTGCCGTACCCTCACCTGGACCCTAAACCGTCCCCGTCCCCTAACCCTAACCCTAGCCCGAACCCTAACCCTAACCCTTCCCCGAAGCCTGACCCTCACCCGTCCCCTAATCCTAACCCGTACGCTAACACTAACCCGCGCCCTCACACGCACGCTCCCCCTAAAGCGTTGCCGTACCCTCACCTGGACCCTAAACCGTCCCCGTCCCCTAACCCTAACCCTAGCCCGAACCCTAACCCTAATCCTTCCCCGAAGCCTGACCCTCACCCGTGCCCTAATCCTAACCCGTACGCTAACACTAACCCGCGCCCTCACACGCACGCTCCCCCTAAAGCGTTGCCGTACCCTCACCTGGACCCTAAACCGTCCCCGTCCCCTAACCCTAACCCTAGCCCGAACCCTAACCCTAACCCTTCCCCGAAGCCTGACCCTCACCCGTGCCCTAATCCTAACCCGTACGCTAACACTAACCCACGCCCTCACACGCACGCTCCCCCTAAAGCGTTGCCGTACCCTCACCTCGACCCTAAACCGTCCCCGTCCCCTAACCCTAACCCTAGCCCGAACCCTAACCCTAACCCTTCCCCGAAGCCTGACCCTCACCCGTCCCCTAATTCTAACCCGTACGCTAACACTAACCCGCGCCCTCACACGCACGCTCCCCCTAAAGCGTTGCCGTAGCCTCACCTGGACCCTAAACCGTCCCCGTCCCCTAACCCTAACCCTAGCCCCAACCCTAACCCTAACCCTTCCCCGAAGCCTGGCCCTCACCCGTGCCCTAATCCTAACCCGTACGCTAACACTAACCCGCGCCCTCACACGCAAGCTCCCCCTAAAGCGTTGCCGTACCCTCACCTGGACCCTAAACCGTCCCCATCCCCTAACCCTAACCCTAGCCCGAACCCTAACCCTAACCCTTCCCCGAAGCCTGACCCTCACCCGTGCCCTAATCCTAACCCGTACGCTAACACTAACCCGCGCCCTCACACGCACGCTCCCCCTAAAGCGTTGCCGTACCCCTCACCTGGACCCTAAACCGTCCCCGTCCCCTAACCCTAACCCTAGCCCGAACCCTAACCCTAACCCTTCCCCGAAGCCTGACCCTCACCCGTCCCCTAATTCTAACCCGTACGCTAACACTAACCCGCGCCCTCACACGCACGCTCCCCCTAAAGCGTTGCCGTACCCTCACCTGGACCCTAAACCGTCCCCGTCCCCTAACCCTAACCCTAGCCCGAACCCTAACCCTAATCCTTCCCCGAAGCCTGACCCTCACCCGTGCCCTAATCCTAACCCGTACGCTAACACTAACCCGCGCCCTCACACGCACGCTCCCCCTAAAGCGTTGCCGTAACCTCACCTGGACCCTAAACCGTCCCCGTCCCCTAACCCTAACCCTAGCCCGAACCCTAACCCTAACCCTTCCCCGAAGCCTGACCCTCACCCGTCCCCTAATCCTAACCCGTACGCTAACACTAACCCGCGCCCTCACACGCACGCTCCCCCTAAAGCGTTGCCGTACCCTTACCTGGACCCTAAACCGTCCCCGTCCCCTAACCCTAACCCTAGCCCGAACCCTAACCCTAACCCTTCCCCGAAGCCTGACCCTCACCCGTGCCCTAATCCTAACCCGTACGCTAACACTAACCCGCGCCCTCACACGCACGCTCCCCCTAAAGCGTTGCCGTACCGTCACCTGGACCCTAAACCGTCCCCGTCCCCTAACCCTAACCCTAGCCCGAAACCTAGCCCTAACACTTCCCGAAGCCTGACCCTCACCCGTCCCCTAATCCTAACCCGAACGCTAACACTAAACCGCGCCCTCACACGCACGCTCCCCCTAAAGCGTTGCCGTACCCTCACCTGGACCCTAAATTGTCCCCGTCCCCTAACCCTAACCCTAGCCCGAACCCTAACCCTAACCCTTCCCCGAAGCCTGACCCTCACCCGTCCCCTAATCCTAACCCGTACGCTAACACTAATCCGTGCCCTCACACGCACGCTCCCCCTAAAGCGTTGCCGTACCCTCACCTGGACCCTAAACCGTCCCCGTCCCCTAACCCTAACCCTAGCCCGAACCCTAACCCTAACCCTTCCCCGAAGCCTGACCCTCACCCGTGCCCTAATCCTAACCCGTACGCTAACACTAACCCGCGCCCTCACACGCACGCTCCCCCTAAAGCGTTGCCGTACCCTCACCTGGACCCTAAACCGTCCCCGTCCCCTAACCCTAACCCTAGCCCGAACCCTAACCCTAACCCTTCCCCGAAGCCTGACCCTCACCCGTGCCCTAATCCTAACCCGTACGCTAACACTAACCCGCGCCCTCACACGCACGCTCCCCCTAAAGCGTTGCCGTACCCTCACCTGGACCCTAAACCGTCCCCGTCCCCTAACCCTAACCCTAGCCCGAACCCTAACCCTAACCCTTCCCCGAAGCCTGACCCTCACCTGTCCCCTAATCCTAACCCGTACGCTAACACTAACCCGCGCCCTCACACGCACGCTCCCCTGAAAGCGTTGCCGTACCCTCATCTGGACCCTAAACCGTCCCCGTCCCCTAACCCTAACTCTAGCCCGAACCCTAACCCTAACCCTTCCCCGAAGGCTGACCCTCACCCGTCCCCTAATCCTAACCCGTACGCTAACACTAATCCGTGCCCTCACACGCACGCTCCCCCTAAAGCGTTGCCGTACCCTCACCTGGACCCTAAACCGTCCCCGTCCCCTAACCCTAACCCTAGCCCGAACCCTAACCCTAACCCTTCCCCGAAGCCTGACCCTCACCCGTGCCCTAATCCTAACCCGTACGCTAACACTAACCCGCGCCCTCACACGCACGCTCCCCCTAAAGCGTTGCCGTACCCTCACCTGGACCCTAAACCGTCCCCGTCCCCTAACCCTAACCCTAGCCCGAACCCTAACCCTAACCCTTCCCCGAAGCCTGACCCTCACCCGTGCCCTAATCCTAACCCGTACGCTAACACTAACCCGCGCCCTCACACGCACGCTCCCCCTAAAGCGTTGCCGTACCCTCACCTGGACCCTAAACCGTCCCCGTCCCCTAACCCTAACCCTAGCCCGAACCCTAACCCTAACCCTTCCCCGAAGCCTGACCCTCACCTGTCCCCTAATCCTAACCCGTACACTAACACTAACCCGCGCCCTCACACGCACGCTCCCCCGAAAGCGTTGCCGTACCCTCATCTGGACCCTAAACCGTCCCCGTCCCCTAACCCTAACTCTAGCCCGAACCCTAACCCTAACCCTTCCCCGAAGCCTGACCCTCACCCGTCCCCTAATCCTAACCCGTACGCTAACACTAACCCGCGCCCTCACACGCAAGCTCCCCCTAAAGCGTTGCCGTACCCTCACCTGGACCCTAAACCGTCCCCGTCCCCTAACCCTAACCCTAGCCCGAACCCTAACCCTAACCCTTCCCCGAAGCCTGACCCTCACCCGTCCCCTAATCCTAACCCGTACGCTAACACTAACCCGCGCCCTCACACGCACGCTCCCCCGAAAGCGTTGCCGTACCCTCATCTGGACCCTAAACCGTCCCCGTCCCCTAACCCTAACTCTAGCCCGAACCCTAACCCTAACCCTTCCCCGAAGCCTGACCCTCACCCGTCCCCTAATCCTAACCCATACGCTAACACTAACCCGCGCCCTCACACGCACGCTCCCCCTAAAGCGTTGCCGTACCCTCACCTGGACCCTAAACCGTCCCCGTCCCCTAACCCTAACCCTAGCCCGAACCCTAACCCGAACCCTTCCCCGAAGCCTGACCCTCACCCGTCCCCTAATCCTAACCCGTACTCTAACACTAACCCGCGCCCTCACACGCACGCTCCCCCTAAAGCGTTGCCGTACCCTCACCTGGACCCTAAACCGTCCCCGTCCCCTAACCCTAACCCTAGCCCGAACCCTAACCCTAACCCTTCCCCGAAGCCTGACCCTCACCCGTCCCCTAATCCTAGCCCGTATGCTAACACTAACCCGCGCCCTCACACGCACGCTCCCCCTAAAGCGTTGCCGTACCCTCACCTGGACCCTAAACCGTCCCCGTCCCCTAACCCTAACCCTAGCCCGAACACTAACCCTAACCCTTCCCCGAAGCCTGACCCTCACCCGTGCCCTAATCCTAACCCGTACGCTAACACTAACCCGCGCCCTCACACGCACGCTCCCCCTAAAGCGTTGCCGTACCCTCACCTGGACCCTAAACCGTCCCCGTCCCCTAACCCTAACCCTAGCCCGAACCCTAACCCTAACCCTTCCCCGAAGCCTGACCCTCACCCGTCCCCTAATCCTAACCCGTACGCTAACACTAACCCGCGCACTCACACGCACGCTCCCCCGAAAGCGTTGCCGTACCCTCATCTGGACCCTAAACCGTCCCCGTCCCCGTCCCCTAACCCTAGCCGGAACCCTAACCCTAACCCTTCCCCGAAGCCTGACCCTCACCCGTCCCCTAATCCTAACCCGTACGCTAACACTAACCCGCGCCCTCACACGCACGCTCCCCCTAAAGCGTTGCCGTACCCTCACCTGGACCCTAAACCGTCCCCGTCCCCTAACCCTAACCCTAGCCCGAACTCTAACACTAACCCTTTCCCGAAGCCTGACCTTCACCAGTCCCCTAATCCTAACCCGTACGCTAACACTAACCCGCGCCCTCACACGCACGCTCCCCCTAAAGCATTGCCGTACTCTCACCTGGACCCTAAACCGTCCCCGTCCCCTAACCCTAACCCTAGCCCGAACCCTAACCCTAACCCTTCCCCGAAGCCTGACCCTCACCCGTCCCCTAATCCTAACCCGTACGCTAACACTAACCCACGCCCTCACACACACGCTCCCCCTAAAGCGTTGACGTACCCTCACCTGGACCCTAAACTGTCCCCGTCCCCTAACCGTAACCCTAGCCCGAACCCTAACCCTAACCCTTCCCCGAAGCCTGACCCTCACCCGTCCCCTAATCCTAACCCATATGCTAACACTAACCCGCGCCCTCACACGCACGCTCCCCCTAAAGCGTTGCCGTACCCTCACCTGTACCATAAACCGTCCCCGTCCCCTAACCCTAACCCTAGCCCGAACCCTAGCCCTAACACATCCCCGAAGCCTGACCCTCACCCTTCCCCTAATCCTAACCCGTACGCTAACACTAAACCGCGCCCTCACACGCACGCTCCCCCTAAAGCGTTGCCGTACACGCACCTGGACCCTAAACCGTCCCCGTCCCCTAACCATAACCCTAGCCCGAACCGTAACCCTAACCCTTCCCCGAAGCCTGACCCTCACCCGTCCCCTAATCCTAACCCGTACGCTAACACTAACCCGCGCCCTCACACGCACGCTCCCCCTAAAGCATTGCCGTACTCTCACCTGGACCCTAAACCGTCCCCGTCCCCTAACCCTAACCCTAGCCCGAACCCTAACCCTAACCCTTCCCCGAAGCCTGACCCTCACGCGTCCCCTAATCCTAACCCGTACGCTAACACTAACCCACGCCCTCACACACACGCTCCCACTAAAGCGTTGCCATACCCTCACCTGGACCCTAAACTGTCCCCGTCCCCTAACCGTAACCCTAGCCCGAACCCTAACCCTAACCCTTCCCCGAAGCCTGACCCTCACCCGTCCCCTAATCCTAACCCGTATGCTAACACTAACCCGCGCCCTCACACGCACGCTCCCCTAAAGCGTTGCCGTACCCTCACCTGTACCATAAACCGTCCCCGTACCCTAACCCTAACCCTAGCCCGAACCCTAGCCCTAACACATCCCCGAAGCCTGACCCTCACCCGTCCCCTAATCCTAACCCGTACGCTAACACTAAACCGCGCCCTCACACGCACGCTCCCCCTAAAGCGTTGCCGTACCCGCACCTGGACCCTAAACCGTCCCCGTCCCCTAACCCTAACCCTAGCCCGAACCCTAACCTTAACCCTTCCCCGAAGCCTGACCCTCACCCATCCCCTAATCCTAACCCGTACGCTAACACTAACCCGCGCCCTCACACGCACGCTCCCCCTAAAGCGTTGCCGTACCCTCACCTGGACCCTAAACCGTCCCCGTCCCCTAACCCTAACCCTAGCCCGAACCCTAACCCTAACACTTCCCCGAAGCCTGACCCTCACCCGTGCCCTAATCCTAACCCGTACGCTAACACTAACCCGCGCCCTCACATGCACGCTCCCCCTAAAGCGTTGCCGTACCCTCACCTGGACCCTAAACCGTCCCCGTCCCCTAACCCTAACCCTAGCCCGAAACCTAGCCCTAACACTTCCCCGAAGCCTGACCCTCAACGGTCCCCTAATCCTAACCCGTACGCTAACACTAAACCGCGCCCTCACACGCACGCACCCCCTAAAGCGTTGCCGTACCCTCACCTGGACCCTAAACCGTCCCCGTCCCCTAACCCTAACCCTAGCCCGAACCCTAACCCTAACCCTTCCCCGAAGCCTGACCCTCACCCGTCCCCTAATCCTAACCCGTACGCTAACACTAATCCGTGCCCTCACACGCACGCTCCCCCTAAAGCGTTGCCGTACCCTCACCTGGACCCTAAACCGTCCCCGTCCCCTAACCCTAACCCTAGCCCGAACGCTAACGCTAACCCTTCCCCGAAGCCTGACCCTCACCCGTGCCCTAATCCTAACCCGTACGCTAACACTAACCCGCGCCCTCACACGCACGCTACCCCTAAAGCGTTGCCGTACCCTCACCTGGACCCTAAACCGTCCCCGTCCCCTAACCCTAACCCTAGCCCGAACCCTAACCCTAACCCTTCCCCGAAGCCTGACCCTCACCCGTCCCCTAATCCTAACCCGTACGCTAACACTAACCCGCGCCCTCACACGCACGCTCCCCCTAAAGCGTTGCCGTACCCTCACCTGGACCCTAAACCGTCCCCGTCCCCTAACCCTAACCCTAGCCCGAACCCTAACCCTAACCCTTCCCCGAAGCCTGACCCTCACCCGTCCCCTAATCCTAACCCGTACGCTAACACTAACCCGCGCCCTCACACGCACGCTGCCCCTAAAGCGTTGCCGTACCCTCACCTGGACCCTAAACCGTCCCCGTCCCCTAACCCTAACCCTAGCCCGAACCCTAACCCTAACCCTTCCCCGAAGCCTGACCCTCACCCGTGCCCTAATCCTAACCCGTACGCTAACACTAACCCGCGCCCTCACACGCACGCTCCCCCGAAAGCGTTGCCGTACCCTCACCTGGACCCTAAACCGTCCCCGTCCCCTAACCCTAACCCTAGCCCGAACCCTAACCCTAACCCTTCCCCGAAGCCTGACCCTCACCCGTGCCCTAATCCTAACCCGTACGCTAACACTAACGCGCGCCCTCACACGCACGTTCCCCCTAAAGCATTGCCGTACCCTCACCTGGACCCTAAACCGTCCCCGTCCCCTAACCCTAACCCTAGCCCGAACCCTAACCCTAACCCTTCCCCGAAGCCTGACCCTCACCCGTGCCCTAATCCTAACCCGTACGCTAACACTAACTCGCGCCCTCACACGCACGCTCCCCCTAAAGCGTTGCCGTACCCTCACCTGGACCCTAAACCGTCCCCGTCCCCTAACCCTAACCCTAGCCCGAACCCTAACCCTAACCCTTCCCCGAAGCCTGACCCTCACCCGTGTCCTAATCCTAACCCGTACGCTAACACTAACCCGCGCCCTCACACGCACGCTGCCCCTAAAGCGTTGCCGTACCCTCACCTGGACCCTAAACCGTCCCCGTCCCCTAACCCTAACCCTAGCCCGAACCCTAACCCTAACCCTTCCCCGAAGCCTGACCCTCACCCGTGCCCTAATCCTAACCCGTACGCTAACACTAACCCGCGCCCTCACACGCACGCTCCCCCTAAAGCGTTGCCGTACCCTCACCTGGACCCTAAACCGTCCCCGTCCCCTAACCCTAACCCTAGCCCGAACCCTAACCCTAACCCTTCCCCGAATCCTGACCCTCACCCGTCCCCTAATCCTAACCCGTACGCTAACACTAACCCGCGCCCTCACACGCACGCTCCCCCTAAAGCGTTGCCGTAACCTCACCTGGACCCTAAACCGTCCCCGTCCCCTAACCCTAACCCTAGCCCGAACGCTAACCCTAACCCTTCCCCGAAGCCTGACCCTCACCCTTGCCCTAATCCTAACCCGTACGCTAACACTAACCCGCGCCCTCACACGCACGCTCCCCCTAAAGCGTTGCCGTACCCTCACCTGGACCCTAAACCGTCCCCGTCCCCTAACCCTAACCCTAGCCCGAACCCTAACCCTAAACCTTCCCCGAAGCCTGACCCTCACCCGTGCCCTAATCCTAACCCGTACGCTAACACTAACCCGCGCCCTCACACGTACGCTCCCCCGAAAGCGTTGCCGTACCCTCACCTGGACCCTAAACCGTCCCCGTCCCCTAACCCTAACCCTAGCCCGAACCCTAACCCTAACCCTTCCCCGAAGCCTGACCCTCACCCGTCCCCTAATCCTAACCCGTACGCTAACACTAACCCGCGCCCTCACACGCACGCTCCCCCTAAAGCGTTGCCGTACCCTCACCTGGACCCTAAACCGTCCCCGTCCCCTAACCCTAACCCTAGCCCGAACCCTAACCGTAACCCTTGCCCGAAGCCTGACCCTCACCCGTGCCCTAATCCTAACCCGTACGCTAACACTAACCCACGCCCTCACACGCACGCTCCCCCTAAAGCGTTGCCGTACCCTCACCTGGACCCTAAACCGTCCCCGTCCCCTAACCCTAACCCTAGCCCGAACCCTAACCCTAACCCTTCCCCGAAGCCTGACCCTCACCCGTGCCCTAATCCTAACCCGTACGCAAACACTAACCCGCGCCCTCACACGCACGCTCCCCCTAAAGCGTTGCCGTACCCTCACCTGGACCCTAAACCGTCCCCGTCCCCTAACCCTAACCCTAGCCCGAACCCTAACCCTAACCCTTTCCCGAAGCCTGACCCTCACCCGTGCCCTAATCCTAACCCGTACGCTAACACTAACCCGCGCCCTCACACGCACGCTCCCCCTAAAGCGTTGCCGTACCCTCACCTGGACCCTAAACCGTCCCCGTCCCCTAACCCTAACCCTAGCCCGAACCCTAACCCTAACCCTTCGCCGAAGCCTGACCCTCACCCGTCCCCTAATCCTAACCCGTACGCTAACACTAACCCGCGCCCTCACACGCACGCTCCCCCTAAAGCGTTGCCGTACCCTCACCTGGACCCTAAACCGTCCCCGTCCCCTAACCCTAACCCTAGCCCGAACCCTAACCCTAACCCTTCCCCGAAGCCTGACCCTCACCCGTCCCCTAATCCTAACCCGTACGCTAACACTAACCCGCGCCCTCACACGCACGCTCCCCCTAAAGCGTTGCCGTACCCTCACCTGGACCCTAAACCGTCCCCGTCCCCTAACCCTAACCCTAGCCCGAACCCTAACCCTAACCCTTCCCCGAAGCCTGACCCTCACCCGTCCCCTAATCCTAACCCGTACGCTAACACTAACCCGCGCCCTCACACGCACGCTCCCCCTAAAGCGTTGCCGTACCCTCACCTGGACCCTAAACCGTCCCCGTCCCCTAACCCTAACCCTAGCCCGAACCCTAACCCTAACCCTTCCCCGAAGCCTGACCCTCACCCGTCCCCTAATCCTAACCCGTACGCTAACACTAACCCGCGCCCTCACACGCACGCTCCCCCTAAAGCGTTGCCGTACCCTCACCTGGACCCTAAACCGTCCCCGTCCCCTAACCCTAACCCTAGCCCGAAACCTAGCCCTAACACTTCCCCGAAGCCTGACCCTCACCCGTCCCATAATCCTAACCCGTACGCTAACACTAAACCGCGCCCTCACACGCACGCTCCCCCTAAAGCGTTGCCGTACCCTCACCTGGACCCTAAACCGTCCCCGTCCCCTAACCCTAACCCTAGCCCGAACCCTAACCCTAACCCTTCCCCGAAGCCTGACCCTCACACGTCCCCTAATCCTAACCCGTACGCTAACACTAATCCGTGCCCTCACACGCACGCTCCCCCTAAAGCGTTGCCGTACCCTCACCTGGACCCTAAACCGTCCCCGTCCCCTAACCCTAACCCTAGCCCGAACCCTAACCCTAACCCTTCCCCGAAGCCTGACCCTCACCCGTGCCCTAATCCTAACCCGTACGCTAACACTAACCCGCGCCCTCACACGCACGCTCCCCCTAAAGCGTTGCCGTACCCTCACCTGGACCCTAAACCGTCCCCGTCCCCTAACCCTAACCCTAGCCCGAACACTAACCCTAACCCTTCCCCGAAGCCTGACCCTCACCCGTCCCCTAATCCTAACCCGTACGCTAACACTAACCCGCGCCCTCACACGCACGCTCCCCCTAAAGCGTTGCCGTACCCTCACCTGGACCCTAAACCGTCCCCGTCCCCTAACCCTAACCCTAGCCCGAACCCTAACCCTAACCCTTCCCCGAAGCCTGACCCTCACCCGTCCCCTAATCCTAACCCGTACGCTAACACTAACCCGCGCCCTCACACGCACGCTGCCCCTAAAGCGTTGCCGTACCCTCACCTGGACCCTAAACCGTCCCCGTCCCCTAACCCTAACCCTAGCCCGAACCCTAACCCTAACCCTTCCCCGAAGCCTGACCCTCACCCGTGCCCTAATCCTAACCCGTACGCTAACACTAACCCGCGCCCTCACACGCACGCTCCCCCGAAAGCGTTGCCGTACCCTCACCTGGACCCTAAACCGTCCCCGTCCCCTAACCCTAACCCTAGCCCGAACCCTAACCCTAACCCTTCCCCGAAGCCTGACCCTCACCCGTGCCCTAATCCTAACCCGTACGCTAACACTAACCCGCGCCCTCACACGCACGCTCCCCCTAAAGCGTTGCCGTACCCTCACCTGGACCCTAAACCGTCCCCGTCCCCTAACCCTAACCCTAGCCCGAACCCTAACCCTAACACTTCCCCGAAGCCTGACCCTCACCCGTGCCCTAATCCTAACCCGTACGCTAACACTAACCCGCGCCCTCACACGCACGCTCCCCCTAAAGCGTTGCCGTACCCTCACCTGGACCCTAAACCGTCCCCGTCCCCTAACCCTAACCCTAGCCCGAACCCTAACCCTAACCCTTCCCCGAAGCCTGACCCTCACCCGTCCCCTAATCCTAACCCGTACGCTAACACTAACCCGCGCCCTCACACGCACGCTCCCCCGAAAGCGTTGCCGTACCCTCATCTGGACCCTAAACCGTCCCCGTCCCCTAACCCTAACCCTAGCCCGAACCCTAACCCTAACCCTTCCCCGAAGCCTGACCCTCACCCGTCCCCTAATCCTAACCCGTACGCTAACACTAACCCGCGCCCTCACACGCACGCTGCCCCTAAAGCGTTGCCGTACCCTCACCTGGACCCTAAACCGTCCCCGTCCCCTAACCCTAACCCTAGCCCGAACCCTAACCCTAACCCTTCCCCGAAGCCTGACCCTCACCCGTGCCCTAATCCTAACCCGTACGCTAACACTAACCCGCGCCCTCACACGCACGCTCCCCCGAAAGCGTTGCCGTACCCTCACCTGGACCCTAAACCGTCCCCGTCCCCTAACCCTAACCCTAGCCCGAACCCTAACCCTAACCCTTCCCCGAAGCCTGACCCTCACCCGTGCCCTAATCCTAACCCGTACGCTAACACTAACCCGCGCACTCACACGCACGCTCCCCCTAAAGCGTTGCCGTACCCTCACCTGGACCCTAAACCGTCCCCGTCCCCTAACCCTAACCCTAGCCCGAACCCTAACCCTAACCCTTCCCCGAAGCCTGACCCTCACTCGTCCCCTAATTCTAACCCGTACGCTAACACTAACCCGCGCCCTCACACGCACGCTCCCCCTAAAGCGTTGCCGTACCCTCACCTGGACCCTAAACCGTCCCCGTCCCCTAACCCTAACCCTAGCCCGAACCCTACCCCTAACCCTTCCCCGAAGCCTGACCCTCACCCGTGCCCTAATCCTAACCCGTACGCTAACACTAACCCGCGCCCTCACACGCACGCTCCCCCGAAAGCGTTGCCGTACCCTCACCTGGACCCTAAACCGTCCCCGTCCCCTAACCCTAACCCTAGCCCGAACCCTAACCCTAACCCTTCCCCGAAGCCTGACCCTCACCCGTCCCCTAATCCTAACCCGTACGCTAACACTAACCCGCGCCCTCACACGCACGCTCCCCCTAAAGCGTTGCCGTACCCTCACCTGGACCCTAAACCGTCCCCGTCCCCTAACCCTAACCCTAGCCCGAACGCTAACCCTAACCCTTCCCCGAAGCCTGACCCTCACCCGTCCCCTAATCCTAACCCGTACGCTAACACTAACCCGCGCCCTCACACGCACGCTCCCCCTAAAGCGTTGCCGTACCCTCACCTGGACCCTAAACCGTCCCCGTCCCCTAACCCTAACCCTAGCCCGAACTCTAACCCTAACCCTTTCCCGAAGCCTGACCTTCACCCGTCCCCTAATCCTAACCCGTACGCTAACACTAACCCGCGCCCTCACACGCACGCTCCCCCTAAAGCGTTGCCGTACCCTCACCTGGACCCTAAACCGTCCCCGTCCCCTAACCCTAACCCTAGCCCGAACCCTAACCCTAACACTTCCCCGAAGCCTGACCCTCACCCGTCCCCTAATCCTAACCCGTACGCTAACACTAACCCACGCCCTCACACGCACGCTCCCCCTAAAGCGTTGCCGTACCCTCACCTGGACCATAAACCGTCCCCGTCCCCTAACCCTAACCCTAGCCCGAACCCTAGCCCTAACACTTCCCCGAAGCCTGACCCTCACCCGTCCCCTAATCTTAACCCGTACGCTAACACTAAACCGCGCCCTCACACGCACGCTCCCCCTAAAGCGTTGCCGTACCCGCACCTGGACCCTAAACCGTCCCCGTCCCCTAACCCTAACCCTAGCCCGAACCCTAACCTTAACCCTTCCCCGAAGCCTGACCCTCACCCGTCCCCTAATCCTAACCCGTACGCTAACACTAACCCGCGCCCTCACACGCACGCTCCCCCTAAAGCGTTGCCGTACCCTCACCTGGACCCTAAACCGTCCCCGTCCCCTAACCCTAACCCTAGCCCGAACCCTAACCCTAACCCTTCCCCGAAGCCTGACCCTCACCCGTCCCCTAATCCTAACCCGTACGCTAACACTAACCCGCGCCCTCACACGAACGCTCCCCCGAAAGCGTTGCCGTACCCTCATCTGGACCCTACACCGTCCCCGTCCCCTAACCCTAACCCTAACCCGAACCCTAAACCTAAACCTTCCCCGAAGCCTGACGCTCACCCGTGCCCTAATCCTAACCCGTACGCTAACACTAACACGCGCCCTCACACGCACGCTCCCCCTAAAGCGTTGCCGTACCCTCACCTGGACCCTATACCGGCCACGTCCCCTAACCCTAACCCTAGCCCGAACCCTAACCCTAACCCTTCCCCGAAGCCTGACCCTCACCCGTCCCCTAATCCTAACCCGTACGCTAACACTAACCCGCGCCCTCACACGCACGCTCCCCCTAAAGCGTTGCCGTACCCTCACCTGGACCCTAAACCGTCCCCGTCCCCTAACCCTAACCCTAGCCCGAACCCTAACCCTAACCCTTCCCCGAAGCCTGACCCTCACCCGTGCCCTAATCCTAACCCGTACGCTAACACTAACAAGCGCCCTCACACGCACGCTCCCCCTAAAGCGTTGCCGTACCCTCACCTGGACCCTAAACCGTCCCCGTCCCCTAACCCTAACCCTAGCCCGAACCCTAACCCTAACCCTTCCCCGAAGCCTGACCCTCACCCGTCCCCTAATCCTAACCCGTACGCTAACACTAACCCGCGCCCTCACACGCACGCTCCCCATAAAGTGTTGCCGTACCCTCACCTGGACCCTAAACCGTCCCCGTCCCCTAACCCTAACCCTAGCCCGAACCCTAACCCTAACCCTTCCCCGAAGCCTGACCCTCACCCGTCCCCTAATCCTAAACCGTACGCTAACACTAACCCGCGCCCTCACACGCATGCTCCCCCGAAAGCGTTGCCGTACCCTCACCTGGACCCTAAACCGTCCCCGTCCCCTAAACCTAACCCTAGCCCGAACCCTAACCCTAACCCTTCCCCGAAGCCTGACCCTCACCCGTCCCCTAATCCTAACCCGTACGCTAACACTAACCCGCGCCCTCACACGCACGCTCCCCCTAAAGCGTTGCCGTACCCTCACCTGGACCCTAAACCGTCCCCGTCCCCTAACCCTAACCCTAGCCCGAACCCTAACCCTAACCCTTCCCCGAAGCCTGACCCTCACCCGTGCCCTAATCCTAACCCGTACGCTAACACTAACACGCGCCCTCACACGCACGCTCCCCCTAAAGCGTTGCCGTACCCTCACCTGGACCCTAAACCGTCCCCGTCCCCTAACCCTAACCCTAGCCCGAACCCTAACCCTAACCCTTCCCCGAAGCCTGACCCTCACCCGTCCCCTAATCCTAACCCGTACGCTAACACTAACCCGCGCCCTCACACGCACGCTCCCCATAAAGTGTTGCCGTACCCTCACCTGGACCCTAAACCGTCCCCGTCCCCTAACCCTAACCCTAGCCCGAACCCTAACCCTAACCCTTCCCCGAAGCCTGACCCTCACCCGTCCCCTAATCCTAAACCGTACGCTAACACTAACCCGCGCCCTCACACGCATGCTCCCCCGAAAGCGTTGCCGTACCCTCACCTGGACCCTAAACCGTCCCCGTCCCCTAAACCTAACCCTAGCCCGAACCCTAACCCTAACCCTTCCCCGAAGCCTGACCCTCACCCGTCCCCTAATCCTAACCCGTACGCTAACACTAACCCGCGCCCTCACACGCACGCTCCCCCTAAAGCGTTGCCGTACCCTCACCTGGACCCTAAACCGTCCCCGTCCCCTAACCCTAACCCTAGCCCGAACCCTAACCCTAACCCTTGCCCGAAGCCTGACCCTCACCCGTGCCCTAATCCTAACCCGTACGCTAACACTAACCCGCGCCCTCACACGCACGCTCCCCCGAAAGCGTTGCCGTACCCTCACCTGGACCCTAAACCGTCCCCGTCCCCTAACCCTAACCCTAGCCCGAACCCTAACCCTAACCCTTCCCCGAAGCCTGACCCTCACCCGTGCCCTAATCCTAACCCGTACGCTAACACTAACCCGCGCCCTCACACGCACGCTCCCCCTAAAGCGTTGCCGTACCCTCACCTGGACCCTAAACCGTCCCCGTCCCCTAACCCTAACCCTAGCCCGAAGCCTAACCCTAACCCTTCCCCGAAGCCTGACCCTCACCCGTGCCCTAATCCTAACCCGTACGCTAACACTAACCCGCGCCCTGACACGCACGCTCCCCCTAAAGCGTTGCCGTACCCTCACCTGGACCCTAAACCGTCCCCGTCCCCTAACCCTAACCCTAGCCCGAACCCTAACCCTAAACCTTCCCCGAAGCCTGACGCTCACCCGTCCCCTAATCCTAACCCGTACGCTAACACTAACCCGCGCCCTCACACGCACGCTCCCCCTAAAGCGTTGCCGTACCCTCACCTGGACCCTAAACCGTCCCCGTCCCCTAACCCTAACCCTAGCCCGAACCCTAACCCTAACCCTTCCCCGAAGCCTGACCCTCACCCGTCCCCTAATCCTAACCCGTACGCTAACACTAACCGGCGCCCTCACACGCACGCTCCCCCTAAAGCGTTGCCGTACCCTCACCTGGACCCTAAACCGTCCCCGTCCCCTAACCCTAACCCTAGCCCGAACCCTAACCCTAACCCTTCCCCGAAGCCTGACCCTCACCCGTCCCCTAATCCTAACCCGTACGCTAACACTAACCCGCGCCCTCACACGCACGCTCCCCCTAAAGCGTTGCCGTACCCTCACCTGGACCCTAAACCGTCCCCGTCCCCTAACCCTAACCCTAGCCCGAACCCTAACCCTAACCCTTCCCCGAAGCCTGACCCTCACCCGTGCCCTAATCCTAACCCGTATGCTAACACTAACCCGCGCCCTCACACGCACGCTCCCCCTAAAGCGTTGCCGTACCCTCACCTGGACCCTAAACCGTCCCCGTCCCCTAACCCTAACCATAGCCCGAACCCTAACCCTAACCCTTCCCCGAAGCCTGACCCTCACCCGTCCCCTAATCCTAACCCGTACGCTAACACTAACCCGCGCCCTCACACGAACGCTCCCCCGAAAGCGTTGCCGTACCCTCACCTGGACCCTAAACCGTCCCCGTCCCCTAACCCTAACCCTAGCCCGAACCCTAACCCTAACCCTTCCCCGAAGCCTGACCCTCACCCGTCCCCTAATCCTAACCCGTACGCAAACACTAACCCGCGCCCTCACACGCACGCTCCCCCTAAAGCGTTGCCGTACCCTCACCTGGACCCTAAACCGTCCCCGTCCCCTAACCCTAACCCTAGCCCGAACCCTAGCCCTAAACCTTGCCCGAAGCCTGACCCTCACCCGTGCCCTAATCCTAACCCGTACGCTAACACTAACCCGCGCCCTCACATGCACGCTCCCCCTAAAGCGTTGCCGTACCCTCACCTGGACCCTAAACCGTCCCCGTCCCCTAACCCTAACCCTAGCCCGAACCCTAACCCTAACCCTTCCCCGAAGCCTGACCCTCACTCGTGTCCTAATCCTAACCCGTACGCTAACACTAACCCGCGCCCTCACACGCACGCTCCCCCTAAAGCGTTGCCGTACCCTCACCTGGACCCTAAACCGTCCCCTAACCCTAACCCTAACCCTAGCCCGAACCCTAACCCTAACCCTTCCCCGAAGCCTGACCCTCACCCGTCCCCTAATCCTAACCCGTACGCTAACACTAACCCGCGCCCTCACACGCACGCTCCCCCTAAAGCGTTGCCGTATCCTCACCTGGACCCTAAACCGTCCCCGTCCCCTAACCCTAACCCTAGCCCGAACCCTAACCCTAACACTTCCCCGAAACCTGACCCTCACCCGTGCCCTAATCCTAACCCGTACGCTAACACTAACCCGCGCCCTCACACGCACGCTCCCCCTAAAGCGTTGCCGTACCCTCACCTGGACCCTAAACCGTCCCCGTCCCCTAACCCTAACCCTAGCCCGAACCCTAACCCTAACCCTTCCCCGAAGCCTGACCCTCACCCGTGCCCTAATCCTAACCCGTACGCTAACACTAACCCGCGCCCTCACATGCACGCTCCCCCTAAAGCGTTGCCGTACCCTCACCTGGACCCTAAACCGTCCCCGTCCCCTAACCCTAACCCTAGCCCGAACCCTAACCCTAACCGTTCCCCGAAGCCTGACCCTCACCCGTGCCCTAATCCTAACCCGTACGCTAACACTAACCCGCGCCCTCACACGCACGCTCCCCCTAAAGCGTTGCCGTACCCTCACCTGGACCCTAAACCGTCCCCGTCCCCTAACCCTAACCCTAGCCCGAACCCTAACCCTAAACCTTCCCCGAAGCCTGACCCTCACCCGTGCCCTAATCCTAACCCGTACGCTAACACTAACCCGCGCCCTCACACGCACGCTCCCCCTAAAGCGTTGCCGTACCCTCACCTGGACCCTAAACCGTCCCCGTCCCCTAACCCTAACCCTAGTCCGAACCCTAACCCTAACCCTTCCCCGAAGCCTGACCCTCACCCGTCCCCTAATCCTAACCCGTACGCTAACACTAATGCGCGCCCTCACACGCACGCTCCCCCTAAAGCGTTGCCGTACCCTCACCTGGACCCTAAACCGTCCCCGTCCCCTAACCCTAACCCTAGCCCGAACCCTAACCCTAACCCTTCCCCGAAGCCTGACCCTCACCCGTGCCCTAATCCTAACCCGTACGCTAACACTAACCCGCGCCCTCACACGCATGCTCCCCCTAAAGCGTTGCCGTACCCTCACCTGGACCCTAAACCGTCCCTGTCCCCTAACCCTAACCCTAGCCCGAACCCTAACCCTAACCCTTCCCCGAAGCCTGACCCTGACCCGTGCCCTAATCCTAACCCGTACGCTAACACTAACCCGCGCCCTCACACGCACGCTCCCCCTAAAGCGTTGCCGTACTCTCACCTGGACCCTAAACCGTCCCCGTCCCCTAACCCTAACCCTAGCCCGAACCCTAACCCTAACCCTTCCCCGAAGCCTGACCCTCACCCGTCCCTAATCCTAACACGTACGCTAACACTAACCCGTGCCCTCACACGCACGCTCCCCCTAAAGCGTTGCCGTACCCTCACCAGGACCCTAAACCGTCCCCGTCCCCTAACCCTAACCCTAGCCCGAACCCTAACCCTAAACCTTCCCCAAAGCCTGACCCTCACCCGTGCCCTAATCCTAACCCGTACGCTAACACTAACCTGCGCCCTCACACGCACGCTCCCCCTAAAGCGTTGCCGTACCCTCACCTGGACCCTAAACCGTCCCCGTCCCCTAACCCTAACCCTAGCCCGAACCCTAACCCTAACCCTTCCCCGAAGCCTGACCCTCACCCGTCCCCTAATCCTAACCCATACGCTAACACTAACCCGCGCCCTCAAACGCACGCTCCCCCTAAAGCGTTGCCGTACACTCACCCGGACCCTAAACCGTCCCCGTCCCCTAACCCTAACCCTAGCCCGAACCCTAACCCTAACCCTTCCCCGAAGCCTGACCCTCACCCGTGCCCTAATCCTAACCCGTACGCTAACACTAACCCGCGCCCTCACACGCACGCTCCCCCTAAAGCGTTGCCGTACCCTCACCTGGACCCTAAACCGTCCCCGTCCCCTAACCCTAACCCTAGCCCGAACCCTAACCCTAACCCTTCCCCGAAGCCTGACCCTCACCCGTCCCCTAATCCTAAGCCGTACGCTAACACTAACCCACGCCCTCACACGCACGCTCCCCCTAAAGCGTTGCCGTACCCTCACCTGGACCCTAAACTGTCCCCGTGCCCTAACCGTAACCCTAGCCCGAACCCTAACCCTAACCCTTCCCCGAAGCCTGACCCTCACCCGTCCCCTAATCCTAACCCGTATGCTAACACTAACTCGCGCCCTCACACGCACGCTCCCCCTAAAGCGTTGCCGTACCCTCACCTGGACCATAAACCGTCCCCGTCCCCTAACCCTAACCGTAGCCCGAACCCTAGCCCTAACACTTCCCCGAAGCCTGACCCTCACACGTCCCCTAATCCTAACCCGTACGCTAACACTAAACCACGCCCTCACACGCACGCTCCCCCTAAAGCGTTGCCGTACCCGCACCTGGACCCTAAACCGTCCCCGTCCCCTAACCCTAACCCTAGCCCGAACCCTATCCTTAACCCTTCCCCGAAGCCTGACCCTCACCCGTCCCTAATCCTAACCCGTACGCTAACACTAACCCGCGCCCTCACACGCACGCTCCCCCTAAAGCGTTGCCGTACCCTCACCTGGACCCTAAACCGTCCCCGTCCCCTAACCCTAACCCTAGCCCGAACCCTAACCCTAACCCTTCCCCGAAGCCTGACCCTCACCCGTCCCCTAATCCTAACCCGTACGCTAACACTAACCCGCGCCCTCACACGCACGCTTCCCCGAAAGCGTTGCCGTACCCTCACCTGGACCCTAAACCGTCCCCGTCCCCTAACCCTAACCCTAGCCCGAACCCTAACCCTAACCCTTCCCCGAAGCCTGACCCTCACCCGTCCCCTAATCCTAACCCGTACGCTAACACTAACCCGCGCCCTCACACGCACGCTCCCCCTAAAGCGTTGCCGTACCCTCACCTGGACCCTAAACCGTCCCCGTCCCCTAACCCTAACCCTAGCCCGAACCCTAACCCTAACCCTTCCCCGAAGCCTGACCCTCACCCGTCCCCTAATCCTAACCCGTACGCTAACACTAACCCGCGCCCTCACACGCACGCTCCCCCTAAAGCGTTGCCGTACCCTCACCTGGACCCTAAACCGTCCCCGTCCCCTAACCCTAACCCTAGCCCGAACCCTAACCCTAACCCTTCCCCGAAGCCTGACCCTCACCCGTGCCCTAATCCTAACCCGTACGCTAACACTAACCCGCGCCCTCACGAGCACGCTCCCCCTAAAGCGTTGCCGTACCCTCACCTGGACCCTAAACCGTCCCCGTCCCCTAACCCTAACCATAGCCCGAACCCTAACCCTAACCCTTCCCCGAAGCCTGACCCTCACCCGTGCCCTAATCCTAACCCGTACGCTAACACTAACCCGCGCCCTCACACGAACGCTCCCCCGAAAGCGTTGCCATACCCTCACCTGGACCCTAAACCGCCCCGTCCCCTAACCCTAACCCTAGGCCGAACCCTAACCCTAACCCTTCCCCGAAGCCTGACCCTCACCCGTCCCCTAATCCTAACCCGTACGCAAACACTAACCCGCGCCCTCACACGCACGCTCCCCCTAAAGCGTTGCCGTACCCTCACCTGGACCCTAAACCGTCCCCGTCCCCTAAACCTAACCCTAGCCCGAACCCTAACTCTAACCCTTCCCCGAAGCCTGACCCTCACCCGTGCCCTAATCCTAACCCGTACGCTAACACTAACCCGCGCCCTCACACGCACGCTCCCCCTAAAGCGTTGCCGTACCCTCACCTGGACCCTAAACCGTCCCCGTCCCCTAACCCTAACCCTAGCCCGAACCCTAACCCTAACCCTTCCCCGAAGCCTGACCCTCACCCGTCCCCTAATCCTAACCCGTACGCTAACACTAACCCGCGCCCTCACACGCACGCTCCCCCTAAAGCGTTGCCGTACCCTCACCTGGACCCTAAACCGTCCCCGTCCCCTAACCCTAACCCTAGCCCGAACCCTAACCCTAATCCTTCCCCGAAGCCTGACCCTCACCCGTGCCCTAATCCTAACCCGTACGCTAACACTAACCCGCGCCCTCACACGCACGCTCCCCCTAAAGCGTTGCCGTACCCTCACCTGGACCCTAAACCGTCCCCGTCCCCTAACCCTAACCCTAGCCCGAACCCTAACCCTAACCCTTCCCCGAAGCCTGACCCTCACCCGTGCCCTAATCCTAACCCGTACGCTAACACTAACCCGCACCCTCACACGCACGCTCCCCCTAAAGCGTTGCCGTACCCTCACCTGGAGCCTAAACCGTCCCCATCCCCTAACCCTAACCCTAGCCCGAACCCTAACCCTAACCCTTCCCCGAAGCCTGACCCTCACCCGTCCCCTAATCCTAACCCGTACGCTAACACTAACCCGCGCCCTCACACGCACGCTCCCCCTAAAGCGTTGCCGTACCCTCACCTGGACCCTAAACCGTCCCCGTCCCCTAACCCTAACCCTAGCCCCAACCCTAACCGTAACCCTTCCCCGAAGCCTGACCCTCACCCGTGCCCTAATCCTAACCCGTACGCTAACACTAACCCGCGCCCTCACACGCACGCTCCCCCTAAAGTGTTGCCGTACCCTCACCTGGACCCTAAACCGTCCCCGTCCCCTAACCCTAACCCTAGCCCGAACCCTAACCCTAACCCTTCCCCGAAGCCTGACCCTCACCCGTCCCCTAATCCTAACCCGTACGCTATCACTAACCCGCGCCCTCACATGCACGCTCCCCCTAAAGCGTTGCCGTACCCTCACCTGGACCCTAAACCGTCCCCGTCCCCTAACCCTAACCCTAGCCCCAACCCTAACCGTAACCCTTCCCCGAAGCCTGACCCTCACCCGTGCCCTAATCCTAACCCGTACGCTAACACTAACCCGCGCCCTCACACGCACGCTCCCCCTAAAGCGTTGCCGTACCCTCACCTGGACCCTAAACCGTCCCCGTCCCCTAACCCTAACCCTAGCCCGAACCCTAACCCTAACCCTTCCCCGAAGCCTGACCCTCACCCGTCCCCTAATCCTAAGCCGTACGCTAACACTAACCCACGCCCTCACACGCACGCTCCCCCTAAAGCGTTGCCGTACCCTCACCTGGACCCTAAACTGTCCCCGTGCCCTAACCGTAACCCTAGCCCGAACCCTAACCCTAACCCTTCCCCGAAGCCTGACCCTCACCCGTCCCCTAATCCTAACCCGTATGCTAACACTAACTCGCGCCCTCACACGCACGCTCCCCCTAAAGCGTTGCCGTACCCTCACCTGGACCATAAACCGTCCCCGTCCCCTAACCCTAACCGTAGCCCGAACCCTAGCCCTAACACTTCCCCGAAGCCTGACCCTCACACGTCCCCTAATCCTAACCCGTACGCTAACACTAAACCACGCCCTCACACGCACGCTCCCCCTAAAGCGTTGCCGTACCCGCACCTGGACCCTAAACCGTCCCCGTCCCCTAACCCTAACCCTAGCCCGAACCCTATCCTTAACCCTTCCCCGAAGCCTGACCCTCACCCGTCCCTAATCCTAACCCGTACGCTAACACTAACCCGCGCCCTCACACGCACGCTCCCCCTAAAGCGTTGCCGTACCCTCACCTGGACCCTAAACCGTCCCCGTCCCCTAACCCTAACCCTAGCCCGAACCCTAACCCTAACCCTTCCCCGAAGCCTGACCCTCACCCGTCCCCTAATCCTAACCCGTACGCTAACACTAACCCGCGCCCTCACACGCACGCTTCCCCGAAAGCGTTGCCGTACCCTCACCTGGACCCTAAACCGTCCCCGTCCCCTAACCCTAACCCTAGCCCGAACCCTAACCCTAACCCTTCCCCGAAGCCTGACCCTCACCCGTCCCCTAATCCTAACCCGTACGCTAACACTAACCCGCGCCCTCACACGCACGCTCCCCCTAAAGCGTTGCCGTACCCTCACCTGGACCCTAAACCGTCCCCGTCCCCTAACCCTAACCCTAGCCCGAACCCTAACCCTAACCCTTCCCCGAAGCCTGACCCTCACCCGTCCCCTAATCCTAACCCGTACGCTAACACTAACCCGCGCCCTCACACGCACGCTCCCCCTAAAGCGTTGCCGTACCCTCACCTGGACCCTAAACCGTCCCCGTCCCCTAACCCTAACCCTAGCCCGAACCCTAACCCTAACCCTTCCCCGAAGCCTGACCCTCACCCGTGCCCTAATCCTAACCCGTACGCTAACACTAACCCGCGCCCTCACACGCACGCTCCCCCTAAAGCGTTGCCGTACCCTCACCTGGACCCTAAACCGTCCCCGTCCCCTAACCCTAACCATAGCCCGAACCCTAACCCTAACCCTTCCCCGAAGCCTGACCCTCACCCGTGCCCTAATCCTAACCCGTACGCTAACACTAACCCGCGCCCTCACACGAACGCTCCCCCGAAAGCGTTGCCATACCCTCACCTGGACCCTAAACCGCCCCGTCCCCTAACCCTAACCCTAGGCCGAACCCTAACCCTAACCCTTCCCCGAAGCCTGACCCTCACCCGTCCCCTAATCCTAACCCGTACGCAAACACTAACCCGCGCCCTCACACGCACGCTCCCCCTAAAGCGTTGCCGTACCCTCACCTGGACCCTAAACCGTCCCCGTCCCCTAAACCTAACCCTAGCCCGAACCCTAACTCTAACCCTTCCCCGAAGCCTGACCCTCACCCGTGCCCTAATCCTAACCCGTACGCTAACACTAACCCGCGCCCTCACACGCACGCTCCCCCTAAAGCGTTGCCGTACCCTCACCTGGACCCTAAACCGTCCCCGTCCCCTAACCCTAACCCTAGCCCGAACCCTAACCCTAACCCTTCCCCGAAGCCTGACCCTCACCCGTCCCCTAATCCTAACCCGTACGCTAACACTAACCCGCGCCCTCACACGCACGCTCCCCCTAAAGCGTTGCCGTACCCTCACCTGGACCCTAAACCGTCCCCGTCCCCTAACCCTAACCCTAGCCCGAACCCTAACCCTAATCCTTCCCCGAAGCCTGACCCTCACCCGTGCCCTAATCCTAACCCGTACGCTAACACTAACCCGCGCCCTCACACGCACGCTCCCCCTAAAGCGTTGCCGTACCCTCACCTGGACCCTAAACCGTCCCCGTCCCCTAACCCTAACCCTAGCCCGAACCCTAACCCTAACCCTTCCCCGAAGCCTGACCCTCACCCGTCCCCTAATCCTAACCCGTACGCTAACACTAACCCGCGCCCTCACACGCACGCTCCCCCTAAAGCGTTGCCGTACCCTCACCTGGACCCTAAACCGTCCCCGTCCCCTAACCCTAACCCTAGCCCCAACCCTAACCGTAACCCTTCCCCGAAGCCTGACCCTCACCCGTGCCCTAATCCTAACCCGTACGCTAACACTAACCCGCGCCCTCACACGCACGCTCCCCCTAAAGTGTTGCCGTACCCTCACCTGGACCCTAAACCGTCCCCGTCCCCTAACCCTAACCCTAGCCCGAACCCTAACCCTAACCCTTCCCCGAAGCCTGACCCTCACCCGTCCCCTAATCCTAACCCGTACGCTATCACTAACCCGCGCCCTCACACGCACGCTCCCCCTAAAGCGTTGCCGTACCCTCACCTGGACCCTAAACCGTCCCCGTCCCCTAACCCTAACCCTAGCCCCAACCCTAACCGTAACCCTTCCCCGAAGCCTGACCCTCACCCGTGCCCTAATCCTAACCCGTACGCTAACACTAACCCGCGCCCTCACACGAACGCTCCCCCGAAAGCGTTGCCATACCCTCACCTGGACCCTAAACCGCCCCGTCCCCTAACCCTAACCCTAGGCCGAACCC
Organism: Delphinus delphis; assembly: GCF_949987515.2. Taxonomy (NCBI): domain Eukaryota; kingdom Metazoa; phylum Chordata; class Mammalia; order Artiodactyla; family Delphinidae; genus Delphinus; species Delphinus delphis. Next base: position 91,459 of record NW_027192959.1, on the reverse strand, counting down.
TAACCCTAACCCTTCCCCGAAGCCTGACCCTCACCCGTCCCCTAATCCTAACCCGTACGCAAACACTAACCCGCGCCCTCACACGCACGCTCCCCCTAAAGCGTTGCCGTACCCTCACCTGGACCCTAAACCGTCCCCGTCCCCTAACCCTAACCCTAGCCCGAACCCTAGCCCTAAACCTTGCCCGAAGCCTGACCCTCACCCGTGCCCTAATCCTAACCCGTACGCTAACACTAACCCGCGCCCTCACATGCACGCTCCCCCTAAAGCGTTGCCGTACCCTCACCTGGACCCTAAACCGTCCCCGTCCCCTAACCCTAACCCTAGCCCGAACCCTAACCCTAACCCTTCCCCGAAGCCTGACCCTCACCCGTGCCCTAATCCTAACCCGTACGCTAACACTAACCCGCGCCCTCACACGCACGCTCCCCCTAAAGCGTTGCCGTACCCTCACCTGGACCCTAAACCGTCCCCGTCCCCTAACCCTAACCCTAGCCCGAACCCTAAACCTAACCCTTCCCCGAAGCCTGACCCTCACCCGTCCCGTAATCCTAACCCGTACGCTAACACTAATGCGCGACCTCACACGCACGCTACCCCTAAAGCGTTGCCGTACCCTCACCTGGACCCTAAACCGTCCACGTCCCCTAACCCTAACCCTAGCCTGAACCCTAACCCTAACCCTTCCCCGAAGCCTGACCCTCACCCGTCCCCTAATCCTAACCCATACGCTAACACTAACCCGCGCCCTCACACACACGCTCCCCCTAAAGCGTTGCCGTACCCTCACCTGGACCCTAAACCGTCCCCGTCCCCTAAACCTAACCCTAGCCCGAACCCTAACTCTAACCCTTCCCCGAAGCCTGACCCTCACCCGTGCCCTAATCCTAACCCGTACGCTAACACTAACCCGCGCCCTCACACGCACGCTCCCCCTAAAGCGTTGCCGTACCCTCACCTGGACCCTAAACCGTCCCCGTCCCCTAACCCTAACCCTAGCCCGAACCCTAACCCTAACCCTTCCCCGAAGCCTGACCCTCACCCGTCCCCTAATCCTAACCCGTACGCTAACACTAACCCGCGCCCTCACACGCACGCTCCCCCTAAAGCGTTGCCGTACCCTCACCTGGACCCTAAACCGTCCCCGTCCCCTAACCCTAACCCTAGCCCGAACCCTAACCCTAATCCTTCCCCGAAGCCTGACCCTCACCCGTGCCCTAATCCTAACCCGTACGCTAACACTAACCCGCGCCCTCACACGCACGCTCCCCCTAAAGCGTTGCCGTACCCTCACCTGGACCCTAAACCGTCCCCGTCCCCTAACCCTAACCCTAGCCCGAACCCTAACCCTAACCCTTCCCCGAAGCCTGACCCTCACCCGTGCCCTAATCCTAACCCGTACGCTAACACTAACCCGCACCCTCACACGCACGCTCCCCCTAAAGCGTTGCCGTACCCTCACCTGGAGCCTAAACCGTCCCCATCCCCTAACCCTAACCCTAGCCCGAACCCTAACCCTAACCCTTCCCCGAAGCCTGACCCTCACCCGTCCCCTAATCCTAACCCGTACGCTAACACTAACCCGCGCCCTCACACGCACGCTCCCCCTAAAGCGTTGCCGTACCCTCACCTGGACCCTAAACCGTCCCCGTCCCCTAACCCTAACCCTAGCCCCAACCCTAACCGTAACCCTTCCCCGAAGCCTGACCCTCACCCGTGCCCTAATCCTAACCCGTACGCTAACACTAACCCGCGCCCTCACACGCACGCTCCCCCTAAAGTGTTGCCGTACCCTCACCTGGACCCTAAACCGTCCCCGTCCCCTAACCCTAACCCTAGCCCGAACCCTAACCCTAACCCTTCCCCGAAGCCTGACCCTCACCCGTCCCCTAATCCTAACCCGTACGCTATCACTAACCTGCGCCCTCACACGCACGCTCCCCCTAAAGCGTTGCCGTACCCTCACCTGGACCCTAAACCGTCCCCGTCCCCTAACCCTAACCCTAGCCCGAACCCTAACCCTAAACCTTCCCCGAAGCCTGACCCTCACCCGTGCCCTAATCCTAACCCGTACGCTAACACTAACCCGCGCCCTCAGACGCACGCTCCCCCTAAAGTGTTGCCGTACCCTCACCTGGACCCTAAACCGTCCCCGTCCCCTAACCCTAACCCTAGCCCGAACCCTAACCCTAACCCTTCCCCGAAGCCTGACCCTCACCCGTCCCCTAATCCTAACCCGTACGCTAACACTAACCCGCGCCCTCACACGCACGCTCCCCCTAAAGCGTTGCCGTACCCTCACCTGGACCCTAAACCGTCCCCGTCCCCTAACCCTAACCCTAGCCCGAACCCTAACCCTAACCCTTCCCCGAAGCCTGACCCTCACCCGTCCCCTAATCCCAACCCGTACGCTAACACTAACCCGCGCCCTCACACGAACGCTCCCCCGAAAGCGTTGCGTTACCCTCACCTGGACCCTAAACCGCCCCGTCCCCTAACCCTAACCCTAGGCCGAACCCTAACCCTAACCCTTCCCCGAAGCCTGACCCTCACCCGTCCCCTAATCCTAACCCGTACGCAAACACTAACCCGCGCCCTCACACGCACGCTCCCCCTAAAGCGTTGCCGTACCCTCACCTGGACCCTAAACCGTCCCCGTCCCCTAACCCTAACCCTAGCCCGAACCCTAGCCCTAAACCTTGCCCGAAGCCTGACCCTCACCCGTGCCCTAATCCTAACCCGTACGCTAACACTAACCCGCGCCCTCACACGCACGCTCCCCCTAAAGCGTTGCCGTACCCTCACCTGGACCCTAAACCGTCCCCGTCCCCTAACCCTAACCCTAGCCCGAACCCTAACCCTAACCCTTCCCCGAAGCCTGACGCTCACCCGTGCCCTAATCCTAACCCGTACGCTAACACTAACCCGCGCCCTCACATGCACGCTCCCCCTAAAGCGTTGCCGTACCCTCACCTGGACCCTAAACCGTCCCCGTCCCCTAACCCTAACCCTAGGCCGAACCCTAACCCTAACCCTTCCCCGAAGCCTGACCCTCACCCGTGCCCTAATCCTAACCCGTACGCTAACACTAACCCGCGCCCTCACACGCATGCTCCCCCTAAAGCGTTGCCGTACCCTCACCTGGACCCTAAACCGTCCCCGTCCCCTAACCCTAACCCTAGCCCGAACCCTAACTCTAAACCTTCCCCGAAGCCTGACCCTCACCCGTGCCCTAATCCTAACCCGTACGCTAACACTAACCCGCGCCCTCACATGCACGCTCCCCCTAAAGCGTTGCCGTACCCTCACCTGGACCCTAAACCGTCCCCGTCCCCTAACCCTAACCCTAGCCCGAACCCTAACCCTAACCCTTCCCCGAAGCCTGACCCTCACCCGTCCCCTAATCCTAACCCGTACGCTAACACTAATGCGCGCCCTCACACGCAAGCTCCCCCTAAAGCGTTGCCGTACCCTCACCTGGACCCTAAACCGTCCCCGTCCCCTAACCCTAACCCTAGCCCGAACCCTAACCCTAACCCTTCCCCGAAGCCTGACCCTCACCCGTGCCCTAATCCTAACCCGTACGCTAACACTAACCCGCGCCCTCACACGCACGCTCCCCCTAAAGCGTTGCCGTACCCTCACCAGGACCCTAAACCGTCCCCGTCCCCTAACCCTAACCCTAGCCCGAACCCTAACCCTAAACCTTCCCCAAAGCCTGACCCTCACCCGTGCCCTAATCCTAACCCGTACGCTAACACTAACCTGCGCCCTCACACGCACGCTCCCCCTAAAGCGTTGCCGTACCCTCACCTGGACCCTAAACCGTCCCCGTCCCCTAACCCTAACCCTAGTCCGAACCCTAACCCTAACCCTTCCCCGAAGCCTGACCCTCACCCGTGCCCTAATCCTAACCCGTACGCTAACACTAACCCGCGCCCTCACACGCACGCTCCCCCTAAAGCGTTGCCGTACCCTCACCTGGACCCTAAACCGTCCCCGTCCCCTAACCCTAACCCTAGCCCGAACCCTAACCCTAACCCTTCCCCGAAGCCTGACGCTCACCCGTGCCCTAATCCTAACCCGTACGCTAACACTAACCCGCGCCCTCACACGCACGCTCCCCCTAAAGCGTTGCCGTACCCTCACCTGGACCCTAAACCGTCCACGTCCCCTAACCCTAACCCTAGCCTGAACCCTAACCCTAACCCTTCCCCGAAGCCTGACCCTCACCCGTCCCCTAATCCTAACCCATACGCTAACACTAACCCGCGCCCTCACACACACGCTCCCCCTAAAGCGTTGCCGTACCCTCACCTGGACCCTAAACCGTCCCCGTCCCCTAAACCTAACCCTAGCCCGAACCCTAACCCTAACCCTTCCCCGAAGCCTGACCCTCACCCGTGCCCTAATCCTAACCCGTACGCTAACACTAACCCGCGCCCTCACACGCACGCTCCCCCTAAAGCGTTGCCGTACCCTCACCTGGACCCTAAACCGTCCCCGTCCCCTAACCCTAACCCTAGCCCGAAACCTAACCCTAATCCTTCCCCGAAGCCTGACCCTCACCCGTGCCCTAATCCTAACCCGTACGCTAACACTAACCCGCGCCCTCACACGCACGCTCCCCCTAAAGCGTTGCCGTACCCTCACCTGGACCCTAAACCGTCCCCGTCCCCTAACCCTAACCCTAGCCCGAACCCTAACCCTAACCCTTCCCCGAAGCCTGACCCTCACCCGTGCCCTAATCCTAACCCGTACGCTAACACTAACCCGCACCCTCACACGCACGCTCCCCCTAAAGCGTTGCCGTACCCTCACCTGGAGCCTAAACCGTCCCCATCCCCTAACCCTAACCCTAGCCCGAACCCTAACCCTAACCCTTCCGCGAAGCCTGACCCTCACCCGTCCCCTAATCCTAACCCGTACGCTAACACTAACCCGCGCCCTCACACGCACGCTCCCCCTAAAGCGTTGCCGTACCCTCACCTGGACCCTAAACCGTCCCCGTCCCCTAACCCTAACCCTAGCCCCAACCCTAACCCTAACCCTTCCCCGAAGCCTGACCCTCACCCGTGCCCTAATCCTAACCCGTACGCTAACACTAACCCGCGCCCTCACACGCACGCTCCCCCTAAAGTGTTGCCGTACCCTCACCTGGACCCTAAACCGTCCCCGTCCCCTAACCCTAACCCTAGCCCGAACCCTAACCTTAACCCTTCCCCGAAGCCTGACCCTCACCCGTCCCCTAATCCTAACCCGTACGCTAACACTAACCCGCGCCCTCAGACGCACGCTCCCCCTAAAGCGTTGCCGTACCCTCACCTGGACCCTAAACCGTCCCCGTCCCCTAACCCTAACCCTAGCCCGAACCCTAACCCTAACCCTTCCCCGAAGCCTGACCCTCACCCGTGCCCTAATCCTAACCCGTACGCTAACACTAACCCGCGCCCTCACACGCACGCTCCCCCTAAGGCGTTGCCGTACCCTCACCTGGACCCTAAACCGTCCCCGTCCCCTAACCCTAACCCTAGCCCGAAACCTAGCCCTAACACTTCCCCGAAGCCTGACCCTCACCCGTCCCCTAATCCTAACCCGTACGCTAACACTAACCCACGCCCTCACATGCACGCTCCCCCTAAAGCGTTGCCGTACCCTCACCTGGACCCTAAACCGTCCCCGTCCCCTAACCCTAACCCTAGCCCGAACCCTAACCCTAACCCTTCCCCGAAGCCTGACCCTCACGCGTCCCCTAATCCTAACCCGTACGCTAACACCAACCCGCGCCCTCACACGCACGCTCCCCCTAAAGCGTTGCCGTACCCTCACCTGGACCCTAAACCGTCCCCGTCCCCTAACCCTAACCCTAGCCCGAACACTAACCCTAACCCTTCCCCGAAGCCTGACCCTCACCCGTGCCCTAATCCTAACCCGTACGCTAACACTAACCCGCGCCCTCACACGCACGCTCCCCCTAAAGCGTTGCCGTACCCTCACCTGTACCCTAAACCGTCCCCGTTCCCTAACCCTAACCCTAGCCCGAACCCTAAACCTAACCCTTCCCCGAAGCCTGACCCTCACCCGTGCCCTAATCCTAACCCGTACGCTAACACTAACCCGCGCCCTCACACGCACGCTCCCCCTAAAGCGTTGCCGTACCCTCACCTGGACCCTAAACCGTCCCCGTCCCCTAACCCTAACCCTAGCCCGAACCCTAACCCTAACCCTTCCCCGAAGCCTGACCCTCACCCGTCCCCTAATCCTAACCCGTACGCTAACACTAACCCGCGCCCTCACACGCACGCTCCCCCTAAAGCGTTGCCGTACCCTCACCTGGACCCTAAACCGTCCCCGTCCCCTAACCCTAACCCTAGCCCGAACCCTAACCCTAACCCTTCCCCGAAGCCTGACCCTCACCCGTGCCCTAATCCTAACCCGTACGCTAACACTAACCCGCGCCCTCACATGCACGCTCCCTCTAAAGCGTTGCCGTACCCTCACCTGGACCCTAAACCGTCCCCGTCCCCTAACCCTAACCCTAGCCCGAACCCTAACCCTAACCCTTCCCCGAAGCCTGACCCTCACCCGTCCCCTAATCCTAACCCGTACGCTAACACTAACCCGCGCCCTCACACGCACGCTCCCCCGAAAGCGTTGCCGTACCCTCATCTGGACCCTAAACCGTCCCCGTCCCCTAACCCTAACCCTAGCCCGAACCCTAACCCTAACCCTTCCCCGAAGCCTGACCCTCACCCGTGCCCTAATCCTAACCCGTACGCTAACACTAACCCGCGCCCTCACACGCACGCTCCCCCTAAAGCGTTGCCGTACCCTCACCTGGACCCTAAACCGTCCCCGTCCCCTAACCCTAACCCTAACCCGAACCCTAACCCTAACCCTTCCCCGAAGCCTGACCCTCACCCGTGCCCTAATCCTAACCCGTACGCTAACACTAACCCGCGCCCTCACACGCACGCTCCCCCTAAAGCGTTGCCGTACCCTCACCTGGACCCTAAACCGTCCCCGTCCCCTAACCCTAACCCTAGCCCGAACCCTAACCCTAACCCTTCCCCGAAGCCTGACCCTCACCCGTCCCCTAATCCTAACCCGTACGCTAACACTAACCCGCGCCCTCACACGCACGCTCCCCCTAAAGCGTTGCCGTACCCTCACCTGGACCCTAAACCGTCCCCGTCCCCTAACCCTAACCCTAGCCCGAACCCTAACCCTAACCCTTCCCCGAAGCCTGACCCTCACCCGTCACCTAATCCTAACCCGTACGCTAACACTAACCCGCGCCCTCACACGCACGCTCCCCCTAAAGCGTTGCCGTACCCTCACCTGGACCCTAAACCATCCCCGTCCCCTAACCCTAACCCTACCCCGAACCCTAACCCTAATCCTTCCCCGAAGCCTGACCCTCACCCGTGCCCTAATCCTAACCCGTACGCTAACACTAACCCGCGCCCTCACACGCACGCTCCCCCTAAAGCGTTGCCGTACCCTCACCTGGACCCTAAACCGTCCCCGTCCCCTAACCCTAACCCTAGCCCGAACCCTAACCCTAACCCTTCCCCGAAGCCTGACCCTCACCCGTGCCCTAATCCTAACCCGTACGCTAACACTAACCCACAGCCTCACACGCACGCTCCCCCTAAAGCGTTGCCGTACCCTCACCTGGACCCTAAACCGTCCCCGTCCCCTAACCCTAACCCTAGCCCGAACCCTAACCCTAACCCTTCCCCGAAGCCTGACCCTCACCCGTCCCCTAATTCTAACCCGTACGCTAACACTAACCCGCGCCCTCACACGCACGCTCCCCCTAAAGCGTTGCCGTACCCTCACCTGGACCCTAAACCGTCCCCGTCCCCTAACCCTAACCCTAGCCCCAACCCTAACCCTAACCCTTCCCCGAAGCCTGGCCCTCACCCGTGCCCTAATCCTAACCCGTACGCTAACACTAACCCGCGCCCTCACACGCAAGCTCCCCCTAAAGCGTTGCCGTACCCTCACCTGGACCCTAAACCGTCCCCGTCCCCTAACCCTAACCCTAGCCCGAACCCTAACCCTAACCCTTCCCCGAAGCCTGACCCTCACCCGTGCCCTAATCCTAACCCGTACACTAACACTAACCCGCGCCCTCACACGCACGCTCCCCCTAAAGCCTTGCCGTACCCTCACCTGGACCCTAAACCGTCCCCGTCCCCTAACCCTAACCCTAGCCCGAACCCTAACCCTAACCCTTCCCCGAAGCCTGACCCTCACCCGTCCCCTAATTCTAACCCGTACGCTAACACTAACCCGCGCCCTCACACGCACGCTCCCCCTAAAGCGTTGCCGTACCCTCACCTGGACCCTAAACCGTCCCCGTCCCCTAACCCTAACCCTAGCCCGAACACTAACCCTAACCCTTCCCCGAAGCCTGACCCTCACCCGTGCCCTAATCCTAACCCGTACGCTAACACTAACCCGCGCCCTCACACGCACGCTCCCCCTAAAGCGTTGCCGTACCCTCACCTGGACCCTAAACCGTCCCCGTCCCCTAACCCTAACCCTAGCCCGAACCCTAACCCTAACCCTTCCCCGAAGCCTGACCCTCACCCGTGCCCTAATCCTAACCCGTACGCTAACACTAACCCGCGCCCTCACATGCACGCTCCCCCTAAAGCGTTGCCATACCCTCACCTGGACCCTAAACCGTCCCCGTCCCCTAACCCTAACCCTAGCCCGAACCCTAACCCTAACCCTTCCCCGAAGCCTGACCCTCACCCGTCCCCTAATCCTAACCCGTACGCTAACACTAACCCGCGCCCTCACACGCACGCTCCCCCTAAAGCGTTGCCGTACCCTCACCTGGACCCTAAACCGTCCCCGTCCCCTAACCCTAACCCTAGCCCGAACCCTAACCCTAACCCTTCCCCGAAGCCTGACCCTCACCCGTCACCTAATCCTAACCCGTAAGCTAACACTAACCCGCGCCCTCACACGCACGCTCCCCCTAAAGCGTTGCCGTACCCTCACCTGGACCCTAAACCATCCCCGTCCCCTAACCCTAACCCTAGCCCGAACCCTAACCCTAATCCTTCCCCGAAGCCTGACCCTCACCCGTGCCCTAATCCTAACCCGTACGCTAACACTAACCCGCGCCCTCACACGCACGCTCCCCCTAAAGCGTTGCCGTACCCTCACCTGAACCCTAAACCGTCCCCGTCCCCTAACCCTAACCCTAGCCCGAACCCTAACCCTAACCCTTCCCCGAAGCCTGACCCTCACCCGTGCCCTAATCCTAACCCGTACGCTAACACTAACCCACAGCCTCACACGCACGCTCCCCCTAAAGCGTTGCCGTACCCTCACCTGGACCCTAAACCGTCCCCGTCCCCTAACCCTAACCCTAGCCCGAACCCTAACCCTAACCCTTCCCCGAAGCCTGACCCTCACCCGTCCCCTAATTCTAACCCGTACGCTAACACTAACCCGCGCCCTCACACGCACGCTCCCCCTAAAGCGTTGCCGTACCCTCACCTGGACCCTAAACCGTCCCCGTCCCCTAACCTTAACCCTAGCCCCAACCCTAACCCTAACCCTTCCCCGAAGCCTGGCCCTCACCCGTGCCCTAATCCTAACCCGTACGCTAACACTAACCCGCGCCCTCACACGCAAGCTCCCCCTAAAGCGTTGCCGTACCCTCACCTGGACCCTAAACCGTCCCCGTCCCCTAACCCTAACCCTAGCCCGAACCCTAACCCTAACCCTTCCCCGAAGCCTGACCCTCACCCGTGCCCTAATCCTAACCCGTACACTAACACTAACCCGCGCCCTCACACGCACGCTCCCCCTAAAGCCTTGCCGTACCCTCACCTGGACCCTAAACCGTCCCCGTCCCCTAACCCTAACCCTAGCCCGAACCCTAACCCTAACCCTTCCCCGAAGCCTGACCCTCACCCGTCCCCTAATTCTAACCCGTACGCTAACACTAACCCGCGCCCTCACACGCACGCTCCCCCTAAAGCGTTGCCGTACCCTCACCTGGACCCTAAACCGTCCCCGTCCCCTAACCCTAACCCTAGCCCGAACACTAACCCTAACCCTTCCCCGAAGCCTGACCCTCACCCGTGCCCTAATCCTAACCCGTACGCTAACACTAACCCGCGCCCTCACACGCACGCTCCCCCTAAAGCGTTGCCGTACCCTCACCTGGACCCTAAACCGTCCCCGTCCCCTAACCCTAACCCTAGCCCGAACCCTAACCCTAACCCTTCCCCGAAGCCTGACCCTCACCCGTGCCCTAATCCTAACCCGTACGCTAACACTAACCCGCGCCCTCACATGCACGCTCCCCCTAAAGCGTTGCCGTACCCTCACCTGGACCCTAAACCGTCCCCGTCCCCTAACCCTAACCCTAGCCCGAACCCTAACCCTAACCCTTCCCCGAAGCCTGACCCTCACCCGTCCCCTAATCCTAACCCGTACGCTAACACTAACCCGCGCCCTCACACGCACGCTCCCCCGAAAGCGTTGCCGTACCCTCATCTGGACCCTAAACCGTCCCCGTCCCCTAACCCTAACCCTAGCCCGAACCCTAACCCTAACCCTTCCCCGAAGCCTGACCCTCACCCGTGCCCTAATCCTAACCCGTACGCTAACACTAACCCGCGCCCTCACACGCACGCTCCCCCTAAAGCGTTGCCGTACCCTCACCTGGACCCTAAACCGTCCCCGTCCCCTAACCCTAACCCTAACCCGAACCCTAACCCTAACCCTTCACCGAAGCCTGACCCTCACCCGTGCCCTAATCCTAACCCGTACGCTAACACTAACCCGCGCCCTCACACGCACGCTCCCCCTAAAGCGTTGCCGTACCCTCACCTGGACCCTAAACCGTCCCCGTCCCCTAACCCTAACCCTAGCCCGAACCCTAACCCTAACCCTTCCCCGAAGCCTGACCCTCACCCGTCCCCTAATTCTAACCCGTACGCTAACACTAACCCGCGCCCTCACACGCACGCTCCCCCTAAAGCGTTGCCGTACCCTCACCTGGACCCTAAACCGTCCCCGTCCCCTAACCTTAACCCTAGCCCCAACCCTAACCCTAACCCTTCCCCGAAGCCTGGCCCTCACCCGTGCCCTAATCCTAACCCGTACGCTAACACTAACCCGCGCCCTCACACGCAAGCTCCCCCTAAAGCGTTGCCGTACCCTCACCTGGACCCTAAACCGTCCCCGTCCCCTAACCCTAACCCTAGCCCGAACCCTAACCCTAACCCTTCCCCGAAGCCTGACCCTCACCCGTGCCCTAATCCTAACCCGTACACTAACACTAACCCGCGCCCTCACACGCACGCTCCCCCTAAAGCCTTGCCGTACCCTCACCTGGACCCTAAACCGTCCCCGTCCCCTAACCCTAACCCTAGCCCGAACCCTAACCCTAACCCTTCCCCGAAGCCTGACCCTCACCCGTCCCCTAATTCTAACCCGTACGCTAACACTAACCCGCGCCCTCACACGCACGCTCCCCCTAAAGCGTTGCCGTACCCTCACCTGGACCCTAAACCGTCCCCGTCCCCTAACCCTAACCCTAGCCCGAACACTAACCCTAACCCTTCCCCGAAGCCTGACCCTCACCCGTGCCCTAATCCTAACCCGTACGCTAACACGAACCCGCGCCCTCACACGCACGCTCCCCCTAAAGCGTTGCCGTACCCTCACCTGGACCCTAAACCGTCCCCGTCCCCTAACCCTAACCCTAGCCCGAACCCTAACCCTAACCCTTCCCCGAAGCCTGACCCTCACCCGTGCCCTAATCCTAACACGTACGCTAACACTAACCCGCGCCCTCACATGCACGCTCCCCCTAAAGCGTTGCCGTACCCTCACCTGGACCCTAAACCGTCCCCGTCCCCTAACCCTAACCCTAGCCCGAACCCTAACCCTAACCCTTCCCCGAAGCCTGACCCTCACCCGTCCCCTAATCCTAACCCGTACGCTAACACTAACCCGCGCCCTCACACGCACGCTCCCCCGAAAGCGTTGCCGTACCCTCATCTGGACCCTAAACCGTCCCCGTCCCCTAACCCTAACCCTAGCCCGAACCCTAACCCTAACCCTTCCCCGAAGCCTGACCCTCACCCGTGCCCTAATCCTAACCCGTACGCTAACACTAACCCGCGCCCTCACACGCACGCTCCCCCTAAAGCGTTGCCGTACCCTCACCTGGACCCTAAACCGTCCCCGTCCCCTAACCCTAACCCTAACCCGAACCCTAACCCTAACCCTTCACCGAAGCCTGACCCTCACCCGTGCCCTAATCCTAACCCGTACGCTAACACTAACCCACGCCCTCACACGCACGCTCCCCCTAAAGCGTTGCCGTACCCTCACCTGGACCCTAAACCGTCCCCGTCCCCTAACCCTAACCCTAGCCCGAACCCTAACCCTAACCCTTCCCCGAAGCCTGACCCTCACCCGTCCCCTAATCCTAACCCGTACGCTAACACTAACCCGCGCCCTCACATGCACGCTCCCCCTAAAGCGTTGCCGTACCCTCACCTGGACCCTAAACCGTCCCCGTCCCCTAACCCTAACCCTAGCCCGAACCCTAACCCTAACCCTTCCCCGAAGCCTGACCCTCACCCGTCCCCTAATCCTAACCCGTACGCTAACACTAACCCGCGCCCTCACACGCACGCTCCCCCTAAAGCGTTGCCGTACCCTCACCTGGACCCTAAACCGTCCCCGTCCCCTAACCCTAACCCTAGCCCGAACCCTAACCCTAATCCTTCCCCGAAGCCTGACCCTCACCCGTGCCCTAATCCTAACCCGTACGCTAACACTAACCCGCGCCCTCACACGCACGCTCCCCCTAAAGCGTTGCCGTACCCTCACCTGGACCCTAAACCGTCCCCGTCCCCTAACCCTAACCCTAGCCCGAACCCTAACCCTAACCCTTCCCCGAAGCCTGACCCTCACCCGTGCCCTAATCCTAACCCGTACGCTAACACTAACCCGCGCCCTCACACGCACGCTCCCCCTAAAGCGTTGCCGTACCCTCACCTGGACCCTAAACCGTCCCCGTCCCCTAACCCTAACCCTAGCCCGAACCCTAACCCTAACCCTTCCCCGAAGCCTGACCCTCACCCGTGCCCTAATCCTAACCCGTACGCTAACACTAACCCACACCCTCACACGCACGCTCCCCCTAAAGCGTTGCCGTACCCTCACCTGGACCCTAAACCGTCCCCGTCCCCTAACCCCAACCCTAGCCCGAACCCTAACCGTAACCCTTCCCCGAAGCCTGACCCTCACCCGTCCCCTAATTCTAACCCGTACGCTAACACTAACCCGCGCCCTCACACGCACGCTCCCCCTAAAGCGTTGCCGTACCCTCACCTGGACCCTAAACCGTCCCCGTCCCCTAACCCTAACCCTAGCCCCAACCCTAACCCTAACCCTTCCCCGAAGCCTGGCCCTCACCCGTGCCCTAATCCTAACCCGTACGCTAACACTAACCCGCGCCCTCACACGCAAGCTCCCCCTAAAGCGTTGCCGTACCCTCACCTGGACCCTAAACCGTCCCCGTCCCCTAACCCTAACCCTAGCCCGAACCCTAACCCTAACCCTTCCCCGAAGCCTGACCCTCACCCGTGCCCTAATCCTAACCCGTACGCTAACACTAACCCGCGCCCTCACACGCACGCTCCCCCTAAAGCGTTGCCGTACCCTCACCTGGACCCTAAACCGTCCCCGTCCCCTAACCCTAACCCTAGCCCGAACCCTAACCCTAACCCTTCCCCGAAGCCTGACCCTCACCCGTCCCCTAATTCTAACCCGTACGCTAACACTAACCCGCGCCCTCACACGCACGCTCCCCCTAAAGCGTTGCCGTACCCTCACCTGGACCCTAAACCGTCCCCGTCCCCTAACCCTAACCCTAGCCCGAACCCTAACCCTAATCCTTCCCCGAAGCCTAACCCTCACCCGTGCCCTAATCCTAACCCGTACGCTAACACTAACCCGCGCCCTCACACGCACGCTCCCCCTAAAGCGTTGCCGTACCCTCACCTGGACCCTAAACCGTCCCCGTCCCCTAACCCTAACCCTAGCCCGAACCCTAACCCTAACCCTTCCCCGAAGCCTGACCCTCACCCGTCCCCTAATCCTAACCCGTACGCTAACACTAACCCGCGCCCTCACACGCACGCTCCCCCTAAAGCGTTGCCGTACCCTCACCTGGACCCTAAACCGTCCCCGTCCCCTAACCCTAACCCTAGCCCGAACCCTAACCCTAACCCTTCCCCGAAGCCTGACCCTCACCCGTCCCCTAATCCTAACCCGTACGCTAACACTAACCCGCGCCCTCACACGCACGCTCCCCCTAAAGCGTTGCCGTACCCTCACCTGGACCCTAAACCGTCCCCGTCCCCTAACCCTAACCCTAGCCCGAACCCTAACCCTAACCCTTCCCCGAAGCCTGACCCTCACCCGTGCCCTAATCCTAACCCGTACGCTAACACTAACCCGCGCCCTCACATGCACGCTCCCCCTAAAGCGTTGTCGTACCCTCACCTGGACCCTAAACCGTCCCCGTCCCCTAACCCTAACCCTAGCCCGAACCCTAACCCTAACCCTTCCCCGAAGCCTGACCCTCACCCGTCCCCTAATCCTAACCCGTACGCTAACACTAACCCGCGCCCTCACACGCACGCTCCCCCGAAAGCGTTGCCGTACCCTCATCTGGACCCTAAACCGTCCCCGTCCCCTAACCCTAACCCTAGCCCGAACCCTAACCCTAACCCTTCCCCGAAGCCTGACCCTCACCCGTGCCCTAATCCTAACCCGTACGCTAACACTATCCCGCGCCCTCACACGCACGCTCCCCCTAAAGCGTTGCCGTACCCTCACCTGGACCCTAAACCGTCCCCGTCCCCTAACCCTAACCCTAACCCGAACCCTAACCCTAACCCTTCCCCGAAGCCTGACCCTCACCCGTGCCCTAATCCTAACCCGTACGCTAACACTAACCCGCGCCCTCACACGCACGCTCCCCCTAAAGCGTTGCCGTACCCTCACCTGGACCCTAAACCGTCCCCGTCCCCTAACCCTAACCCTAGCCCGAACCCTAACCCTAACCCTTCCCCGAAGCCTGACCCTCACCCGTCCCCTAATCCTAACCCGTACGCTAACACTAACCCGCGCCCTCACACGCACGCTCCCCCTAAAGCGTTGCCGTACCCTCACCTGGACCCTAAACCGTCCCCGTCCCCTAACCCTAACCCTAGCCCGAACCCTAACCCTAACCCTTCCCCGAAGCCTGACCCTCACCCGTCCCCTAATCCTAACCCGTACGCTAACACTAACCCGCGCCCTCACACGCACGCTCCCCCTAAAGCGTTGCCGTACCCTCACCTGGACCCTAAACCGTCCCCGTCCCCTAACCCTAACCCTAGCCCGAACCCTAACCCTAATCCTTCCCCGAAGCCTGACCCTCACCCGTGCCCTAATCCTAACCCGTACGCTAACACTAACCCGCGCCCTCACACGCACGCTCCCCCTAAAGCGTTGCCGTACCCTCACCTGGACCCTAAACCGTCCCCGTCCCCTAACCCTAACCCTAGCCCGAACCCTAACCCTAACCCTTCCCCGAAGCCTGACCCTCACCCGTGCCCTAATCCTAACCCGTACGCTAACACTAACCCGCGCCCTCACACGCACGCTCTCCCTAAGGCGTTGCCGTACCCTCACCTGGACCCTAAACCGTCCCCGTCCCCTAACCCTAACCCTAGACCGAAACCTAGCCCTAACACTTCCCCGAAGCCTGACCCTCACCCGTCCCCTAATCCTAACCCGTACGCTAACACTAAACCGCGCCCTCACACGCACGCTCCCCCTAAAGCATTGCCGTACCCTCACCTGGACCCTAAACCGTCCCCGTTCCCTAACCCTAACCCTAGCCCGAACCCTAACCCTAACCCTTCCCCGAAGCCTGACCCTCACCCGTGCCCTAATCCTAACCCGTACGCTAACACTAATCCGTGCCCTCACACGCACGCTCCCCCTAAAGCGTTGCCGTACCCTCACCTGGACCCTAAACCGTCCCCGTCCCCTAACCCTAACCCTAGCCCGAACCCTAACCCTAACACTTCCCCGAAGCCTGACCCTCACCCGTGCCCTAATCCTAACCCGTACGCTAACACTAACCCACGCCCTCACATGCACGCTCCCCCTAAAGCGTTGCCGAACCCTCACCTGGACCCTAAACCGTCCCCGTCCCCTAACCCTAACCCTAGCCCGAACCCTAACCCTAACCCTTCCCCGAAGCCTGACCCTCACGCGTCCCCTAATCCTAACCCGTACGCTAACACTAACCCGCGCCCTCACACGCACGCTCCCCCTAAAGCGTTGCCGTACCCTCACCTGGACCCTAAACCGTCCCCGTCCCCTAACCCTAACCCTAGCCCGAACACTAACCCTAACCCTTCCCCGAAGCCTGACCCTCACCCGTGCCCTAATCCTAACCCGTACGCTAACACTAACCCGCGCCCTCACACGCACGCTCCCCCTAAAGCGTTGCCGTACCCTCACCTGTACCCTAAACCGTCCCCGTTCCCTAACCCTAACCCTAGCCCGAACCCTAAACCTAACCCTTCCCCGAAGCCTGACCCTCACCCGTGCCCTAATCCTAACCCGTACGCTAACACTAACCCGCGCCCTCACACGCACGCTCCCCCTAAAGCGTTGCCGTACCCTCACCTGGACCCTAAACCGTCCCCGTCCCCTAACCCTAACCCTAGCCCGAACCCTAACCCTAACCCTTCCCCGAAGCCTGACCCTCACCCGTCCCCTAATCCTAACCCGTACGCTAACACTAACCCGCGCCCTCACACGCACGCTCCCCCTAAAGCGTTGCCGTACCCTCACCTGGACCCTAAACCGTCCCCGTCCCCTAACCCTAACCCTAGCCCGAACCCTAACCCTAACCCTTCCCCGAAGCCTGACCCTCACCCGTGCCCTAATCCTAACCCGTACGCTAACACTAACCCGCGCCCTCACATGCACGCTCCCCCTAAAGCGTTGCCGCACCCTCACCTGGACCCTAAACCGTCCCCGTCCCCTAACCCTAACCCTAGCCCGAACCCTAACCCTAACCCTTCCCCGAAGCCTGACCCTCACCCGTCCCCTAATCCTAACCCGTACGCTAACACTAACCCGCGCCCTCACACGCACGCTCCCCCGAAAGCGTTGCCGTACCCTCATCTGGACCCTAAACCGTCCCCGTCCCCTAACCCTAACCCTAGCCCGAACCCTAACCCTAACCCTTCCCCGAAGCCTGACCCTCACCCGTGCCCTAATCCTAACCCGTACGCTAACACTAACCCGCGCCCTCACACGCACGCTCCCCCTAAAGCGTTGCCGTACCCTCACCTGGACCCTAAACCGTCCCCGTCCCCTAACCCTAACCCTAACCCGAACCCTAACCCTAACCCTTCCCCGAAGCCTGACCCTCACCCGTGCCCTAATCCTAACCCGTACGCTAACACTAACCCGCGCCCTCACACGCACGCTCCCCCTAAAGCGTTGCCGTACCCTCACCTGGACCCTAAACCGTCCCCGTCCCCTAACCCTAACCCTAGCCCGAACCCTAACCCTAACCCTTCCCCGAAGCCTGACCCTCACCCGTCCCCTAATCCTAACCCGTACGCTAACACTAACCCGCGCCCTCACACGCACGCTCCCCCTAAAGCGTTGCCGTACCCTCACCTGGACCCTAAACCGTCCCCGTCCCCTAACCCTAACCCTAGCCCGAACCCTAACCCTAACCCTTCCCCGAAGCCTGACCCTCACCCGTCACCTAATCCTAACCCGTACGCTAACACTAACCCGCGCCCTCACACGCACGCTCCCCCTAAAGCGTTGCCGTACCCTCACCTGGACCCTAAACCATCCCCGTCCCCTAACCCTAACCCTAGCCCGAACACTAACCCTAATCCTTCCCCGAAGCCTGACCCTCACCCGTGCCCTAATCCTAACCCGTACGCTAACACTAACCCGCGCCCTCACACGCACGCTCCCCCTAAAGCGTTGCCGTACCCTCACCTGGACCCTAAACCGTCCCCGTCCCCTAACCCTAACCCTAGCCCGAACCCTAACCCTAACCCTTCCCCGAAGCCTGACCCTCACCCGTGCCCTAATCCTAACCCGTACGCTAACACTAACCCACAGCCTCACACGCACGCTCCCCCTAAAGCGTTGCCGTACCCTCACCTGGACCCTAAACCGTCCCCGTCCCCTAACCCTAACCCTAGCCCGAACCCTAACCCTAACCCTTCCCCGAAGCCTGACCCTCACCCGTCCCCTAATTCTAACCCGTACGCTAACACTAACCCGCGCCCTCACACGCACGCTCCCCCTAAAGCGTTGCCGTACCCTCACCTGGACCCTAAACCGTCCCCGTCCCCTAACCCTAACCCTAGCCCGAACCCTAACCCTAACACTTCCCCGAAGCCTGACCCTCACCCGTGCCCTAATCCTAACCCGTACGCTAACACTAACCCGCGCCCTCACATGCACGCTCCCCCTAAAGCGTTGCCGTACCCTCACCTGGACCCTAAACCGTCCCCGTCCCCTAACCCTAACCCTAGCCCGAACCCTAACCCTAACCCCTCCCCGAAGCCTGACCCTCACCCGTCCCCTAATCCTAACCCGTACGCTAACACTAACCCGCGCCCTCACACGCACGCTCCCCCGAAAGCGTTGCCGTACCCTCATCTGGACCCTAAACCGTCCCCGTCCCCTAACCCTAACCCTAGCCTGAACCCTAACCCTAACCCTTCCCCGAAGCCTGACCCTCACCCGTGCCCTAATCCTAACCCGTACGCTAACACTAACCCGCGCCCTCACACGGACGCTCCCCCTAAAGCGTTGCCGTACCCTCACCTGGACCCTAAACCGTCCCCGTCCCCTAACCCTAACCCTAACCCGAACCCTAACTCTAACCCTTCCCAGAAGCCTGACCCTCACCCGTGCCCTAATCCTAACCCGTACGCTAACACTAACCCGCGCCCTCACACGCACGCTCCCCCTAAAGCGTTGCCGTACCCTCACCTGGACCCTAAACCGTCCCCGTCCCCTAACCCTAACCCTAGCTCGAACCCTAACCCTAACCCTTCCCCGAAGCCTGACCCTCACCCGTCCCCTAATCCTAACCCGTACGCTAACACTAACCCGCGCCCTCACATGCACGCTCCCCCTAAAGCGTTGCCGTACCCTCACCTGGACCCTAAACCGTCCCCGTCCCCTAACCCTAACCCTAGCCCGAACCCTAACCCTAACCCTTCCCCGAAGCCTGACCCTCACCCGTCCCCTAATCCTAACCCGTACGCTAACACTAACCCGCGCCCTCACACGCACGCTCCCCCTAAAGCGTTGCCGTACCCTCACCTGGACCCTAAACCGTCCCCGTCCCCTAACCCTAACCCTAGCCCGAACCCTAACCCTAATCCTTCCCCGAAGCCTGACCCTCACCCGTGCCCTAATCCTAACCCGTACGCTAACACTAACCCGCGCCCTCACAGGCACGCTCCCCCTAAAGCGTTGCCGTACCCTCACCTGTACCCTAAACCGTCCCCGTCCCCTAACCCTAACCCTAGCCCGAACCCTAACCCTAACCCTTCCCCGAAGCCTGACCCTCACCCGTGCCCTAATCCTAACCCGTACGCTAACACTAACCCACACCCTCACACGCACGCTCCCCCTAAAGCGTTGCCGTACCCTCACCTGGACCCTAAACCGTCCCCGTCCCCTAACCCTAACCCTAGCCCGAACCCTAACCCTAACCCTTCCCCGAAGCCTGACCCTCACCCGTCCCCTAATTCTAACCCGTACGCTAACACTAACCCACGCCCTCACACGCACGCTCCCCCTAAAGCGTTGCCGTACCCTCACCTGGACCCTAAACCGTCCCCGTCCCCTAACCCTAACCCTAGCCCCAACCCTAACCCTAACCCTTCCCCGAAGCCTGGCCCTCACCCGTGCCCTAATCCTAACCCGTACGCTAACACTAACCCGCGCCCTCACACGCAAGCTCCCCCTAAAGCGTTGCCGTACCCTCACCTGGACCCTAAACCGTCCCCGTCCCCTAACCCTAACCCTAGCCCGAACCCTAACCCTAACCCTTCCCCGAAGCCTGACCCTCACCCGTGCCCTAATCCTAACCCGTACGCTAACACTAACCCGCGCCCTCACACGGACGCTCCCCCTAAAGCGTTGCCGTACCCTCACCTGGACCCTAAACCGTCCCCGTCCCCTAACCCTAACCCTAGCCCGAACCCTAACCCTAACCCTTCCCCGAAGCCTGACCCTCACCCGTCCCCTAATTCTAACCCGTACGCTAACACTAACCCGCGCCCTCACACGCACGCTCCCCCTAAAGCGTTGCCGTACCCTCACCTGGACCCTAAACCGTCCCCGTCCCCTAACCCTAACCCTAGCCCGAACCCTAACCCTAATCCTTCCCCGAAGCCTGACCCTCACCCGTGCCCTAATCCTAACCCGTACGCTAACACTAACCCGCGCCCTCACACGCACGCTCCCCCTAAAGCGTTGCCGTACCCTCACCTGGACCCTAAACCGTCCCCGTCCCCTAACCCTAACCCTAGCCCGAACCCTAACCCTAACCGTTCCCCGAAGCCTGACCCTCACCCGTCCCCTAATCCTAACCCGTACGCTAACACTAACCCGCGCCCTCACACGCACGCTCCCCCTAAAGCGTTGCCGTACCCTCACCTGGACCCTAAACCGTCCCCGTCCCCTAACCCTAACCCTAGCCCGAACCCTAACCCTAACCCTTCCCCGAAGCCTGACCCTCACCCGTCCCCTAATCCTAACCCGTACGCTAACACTAACCCGCGCCCTCACACGCACGCTCCCCCTAAAGCGTTGCCGTACCCTCACCTGGACCCTAAACCGTCCCCGTCCCCTAACCCTAACCCTAGCCCGAACCCTAACCCTAACCCTTCCCCGAAGCCTGACCCTCACCCGTGCCCTAATCCTAACCCGTACGCTAACACTAACCCGCGCCCTCACACGCACGCTCCCCCTAAAGCGTTGTCGTACCCTCACCTGGACCCTAAACCGTCCCCGTCCCCTAACCCTAACCCTAGCCCGAACCCTAACCCTAACCCTTCCCCGAAGCCTGACCCTCACCCGTCCCCTAATCCTAACCCGTACGCTAACACTAACCCGCGCCCTCACACGCACGCTCCCCCGAAAGCGTTGCCGTACCCTCATCTGGACCCTAAACCGTCCCCGTCCCCTAACCCTAACCCTAGCCCGAACCCTAACCCTAACCCTTCCCCGAAGCCTGACCCTCACCCGTGCCCTAATCCTAACCCGTACGCTAACACTAACCCGCGCCCTCACACGCACGCTCCCCCTAAAGCGTTGCCGTGCCCTCACCTGGACCCTAAACCGTCCCCGTCCCCTAACCCTAACCCTAACCCGAACCCTAACCCTAACCCTTCCCCGAAGCCTGACCCTCACCCGTGCCCTAATCCTAACCCGTACGCTAACACTAACCCGCGCCCTCACACGCACGCTCCCCCTAAAGCGTTGCCGTACCCTCACCTGGACCCTAAACCGTCCCCGTCCCCTAACCCTAACCCTAGCCCGAACCCTAACCCTAACCCTTCCCCGAAGCCTGACCCTCACCCGTCCCCTAATCCTAACCCGTACGCTAACACTAACCCGCGCCCTCACACGCACGCTCCCCCTAAAGCGTTGCCGTACCCTCACCTGGACCCTAAACCGTCCCCGTCCCCTAACCCTAACCCTAGCCCGAACCCTAACCCTAACCCTTCCCCGAAGCCTGACCCTCACCCGTCCCCTAATCCTAACCCGTACGCTAACACTAACCCGCGCCCTCACACGTACGCTCCCCCTAAAGCGTTGCCGTACCCTCACCTGGACCCTAAACCATCCCCGTCCCCTAACCCTAACCCTAGCCCGAACCCTAACCCTAATCCTTCCCCGAAGCCTGACCCTCACCCGTGCCCTAATCCTAACCCGTACGCTAACACTAACCCGCGCCCTCACACGCACGCTCCCCCTAAAGCGTTGCCGTACCCTCACCTGGACCCTAAACCGTCCCCGTCCCCTAACCCTAACCCTAGCCCGAACCCTAACCCTAACCCTTCCCCGAAGCCTGACCCTCACCCGTGCCCTAATCCTAACCCGTACGCTAACACTAACCCACACCCTCACACGCACGCTCCCCCTAAAGCGTTGCCGTACCCTCACCTGGACCCTAAACCGTCCCCGTCCCCTAACCCTAACCCTAGCCCGAACCCTAACCCTAACCCTTCCCCGAAGCCTGACCCTCACCCGTCCCCTAATTCTAACCCGTACGCTAACACTAACCCGCGCCCTCACACGCACGCTCCCCCTAAAGCGTTGCCGTACCCTCACCTGGACCCTAAACCGTCCCCGTCCCCTAACCCTAACCCTAGCCCCAACCCTAACCCTAACCCTTCCCCGAAGCCTGGCCCTCACCCGTGCCCTAATCCTAACCCGTACGCTAACACTAACCCGCGCCCTCACACGCAAGCTCCCCCTAAAGCGTTGCCGTACCCTCACCTGGACCCTAAACCGTCCCCGTCCCCTAACCCTAACCCTAGCCCGAACCCTAACCCTAACCCTTCCCCGAAGCCTGACCCTCACCCGTGCCCTAATCCTAACCCGTACGCTAACACTAACCCGCGCCCTCACACGCACGCTCCCCCTAAAGCGTTGCCGTACCCTCACCTGGACCCTAAACCGTCCCCGTCCCCTAACCCTAACCCTAGCCCGAACCCTAACCCTAACCCTTCCCCGAAGCCTGACCCTCACCCGTCCCATAATTCTAATCCGTACGCTAAAACTAACCCGCGCCCTCACACGCACGCTCCCCCTAAAGCGTTGCCGTACCCTCACCTGGACCCTAAACCGTCCCCGTCCCCTAACCCTAACCCTAGCCCGAACCCTAACCCTAATCCTTCCCCGAAGCCTGACCCTCACCCGTGCCCTAATCCTAACCCGTACGCTAACACTAACCCGCGCCCTCACACGCACGCTCCCCCTAAAGCGTTGCCGTACCCTCACCTGGACCCTAAACCGTCCCCGTCCCCTAACCCTAACCCTAGCCCGAACCCTAACCCTAACCCTTCCCCGAAGCCTGACCCTCACCCGTCCCCTAATCCTAACCCGTACGCTAACACTAACCCGCGCCCCCACACGCACGCTCCCCCTAAAGCGTTGCCGTACCCTCACCTGGACCCTAAACCGTCCCCGTCCCCTAACCCTAACCCTAGCCTGAACCCTAACCCTAACCCTTCCCCGAAGCCTGACCCTCACCCGTCCCCTAATCCTAACCCGTACGCTAACACTAACCCGCGCCCTCACACGCACGCTCCCCCTAAAGCGTTGCCGTACCCTCACCTGGACCCTAAACCGTCCCCGTCCCCTAACCCTAACCCTAGCCCGAACTCTAACCCTAACCCTTTCCCGAAGCCTGACCTTCACCCGTCCCCTAATCCTAACCCGTACGCTAACACTAACCCGCGCCCTCACACGCACGCTCCCCCTAAAGCGTTGCCGTACCCTCACCTGGACCCTAAACCGTCCCCGTCCCCTAACCCTAACCCTAGCCCGAACCCTAACCCTAAACCTTCCCCGAAGCCTGACCCTCACCCGTCCCCTAATCCTAACCCGTACGCTAACACTAACCCACGCCCTCACACGCACGCTCACCCTAAAGCGTTGCCGTACCCTCACCTGGACCATAAACCGTCCCCGTCCCCTAACCCTAACCCTAGTCCGAACCCTAGACCTAACACTTCCCCGAAGCCTGACCCTCACCCGTCCCCTAATCTTAACCCGTACGCTAACACTAAACCGCGCCCTCACACGCACGCTCCCCCTAAAGCGTTGCCGTACCCGCACCTGGACCCTAAACCGTCCCCGTCCCCTAACCCTAACCCTAGCCCGAACCCTAACCTTAACCCTTCCCCGAAGCCTGACCCTCACCCGTCCCCTAATCCTAACCCGTACGCTAACACTAACCCGCGCCCTCACACGCACGCTCCCCCTAAAGCGTTGCCGTACCCTCACCTGGACCCTAAACCGTCCCCGTCCCCTAACCCTAACCCTAGCCCGAACCCTAACCCTAACCCTTCCCCGAAGCCTGACCCTCACCCGTCCCCTAATCCTAACCCGTACGCTAACACTAACCCGCGCCCTGACACGCACGCTCCCCCTAAAGCGTTGCCGTACCCTCACCTGGACCCTAAACCGTCCCCGTCCCCTAACCCTAACCCTAGCCCGAACACTAACCCTAACCCTTCCCCGAAGCCTGACCCTCACCCGTGCCCTAATCCTAACCCGTACGCTAACACTAACCCGCGCCCTCACACGCACGCTCCCCCTAAAGCGTTGCCGTACCCTCACCTGGACCCTAAACCGTCCCCGTCCCCTAACCCTAACCCTAGCCCGAACCCTAACCCTAACCCTTCCCCGAAGCCTGACCCTCACCCGTCCCCTAATCCTAACCCGTACGCTAACACTAACCCGCGCACTCACACGCACGCTCCCCCGAAAGCGTTGCCGTACCCTCATCTGGACCCTAAACCGTCCCCGTCCCCGTCCCCTAACCCTAGCCGGAACCCTAACCCTAACCCTTCCCCGAAGCCTGACCCTCACCCGTCCCCTAATCCTAACCCGTACGCTAACACTAACCCGCGCCCTCACACGCACGCTCCCCCTAAAGCGTTGCCGTACCCTCACCTGGACCCTAAACCGTCCCCGTCCCCTAACCCTAACCCTAGCCCGAACCCTAACCCTAACCCTTCCCCGAAGCCTGACCCTCACGCGTCCCCTAATCCTAACCCGTACGCTAACACTAACCCACGCCCTCACACACACGCTCCCACTAAAGCGTTGCCGTACCCTCACCTGGACCCTAAACTGTCCCCGTCCCCTAACCGTAACCCTAGCCCGAACCCTAACCCTAACCCTTCCCCGAAGCCTGACCCTCACCCGTCCCCTAATCCTAACCCGTATGCTAACACTAACCCGCGCCCTCACACGCACGCTCCCCCTAAAGCGTTGCCGTACCCTCACCTGTACCATAAACCGTCCCCGTCCCCTAACCCTAACCCTAGCCCGAACCCTAGCCCTAACACATCCCCGAAGCCTGACCCTCACCCGTCCCCTAATCCTAACCCGTACGCTAACACTAAACCGCGCCCTCACACGCACGCTCCCCCTAAAGCGTTGCCGTACCCGCACCTGGACCCTAAACCGTCCCCGTCCCCTAACCCTAACCCTAGCCCGAACCCTAACCTTAACCCTTCCCCGAAGCCTGACCCTCACCCGTCCCCTAATCCTAACCCGTACGCTAACACTAACCCGCGCCCTCACACGCACGCTCCCCCTAAAGCGTTGCCGTACCCTCACCTGGACCCTAAACCGTCCCCGTCCCCTAACCCTAACCCTAGCCCGAACCCTAACCCTAACACTTCCCCGAAGCCTGACCCTCACCCGTGCCCTAATCCTAACCCGTACGCTAACACTAACCCGCGCCCTCACACGCACGCTCCCCCTAAAGCGTTGCCGTACCCTCACCTGGACCCTAAACCGTCCCCGTCCCCTAACCCTAACCCTAGCCCGAAACCTAGCCCTAACACTTCCCCGAAGCCTGACCCTCACCCGTGCCCTAATCCTAACCCGTACGCTAACACTAACCCGCGCCCTCACACGCACGCTCCCCCTAAAGCATTGCCGTACCCTCACCTGGACCCTAAACCGTCCCCGTCCCCTAACCCTAACCCTAGCCCGAACCCTAACCCTAACCCTTCCCCGAAGCCTGACCCTCACCCGTGCCCTAATCCTAACCCGTACGCTAACACTAACCCGCGCCCTCACACGCACGCTCCCCCTAAAGCGTTGCCGTACCCTCACCTGGACCCTAAACCGTCCCCGTCCCCTAACCCTAACCCTAGCCCGAACCCTAACCGTAACCCTTGCCCGAAGCCTGACCCTCACCCGTGCCCTAATCCTAACCCGTACGCTAACACTAACCCGCGCCCTCACACGCACGCTCCCCCGAAAGCGTTGCCGTACCCTCACCTGGGCCCTAAACCGTCCCCGTCCCCTAACCCTAACCCTAGCCCGAACCCTAACCCTAACCCTTCCCCGAAGCCTGACCCTCACCCGTCCCCTAATCCTAACCCGTACGCTAACACTAACCCGCGCCCTCACACGCACGCTCCCCCTAAAGCGTTGCCGTACCCTCACCTGGTCCCTAAACCGTCCCCGTCCCCTAACCCTAACCCTAGCCCGAACCCTAACCCTAACCCTTCCCCGAAGCCTGACCCTCACCCGTGCCCTAATCCTAACCCGTACGCTAACACTAACCCGCGCCCTCACACGCACGCTCCCCCTAAAGCGTTGCCGTACCCTCACCTGGACCCTAAACCGTCCCCGTCCCCTAACCCTAACCCTAGCCCGAACCCTAACCCTAACCCTTCCCCGAAGCCTGACCCTCACCCGTCCCCTAATCCTAACCCGTACGCTAACACTAACCCGCGCCCTCACACGCACGCTCCCCCTAAAGCGTTGCCGTACCCTCACCTGGACCCTAAACCGTCCCCGTCCCCTAACCCTAACCCTAGCCCGAACCCTAACCCTAACCCTTCCCCAAAGCCTGACCCTCACCCGTCCCCTAATCCTAACCCGTACGCTAACACTAACCCGCACCCACACACGCACGCTCCCCCTAAAGCATTGCCGTACCCTCACCTGGACCCTAAACCGTCCACGTCCCCTAACCCTAACCCTAGCCCGAACGCTAACCCTAACCCTTCCCCGAAGCCTGACCCTCACCCTTGCCCTAATCCTAACCCGTACGCTAACACTAACCCGCGCCCTCACACGCACGCTCCCCCTAAAGCGTTGCCGTACCCTCACCTGGACCCTAAACCGTCCCCGTCCCCTAACCCTAACCCTAGCCCGAACCCTAACCCTAAACCTTCCCCGAAGCCTGACCCTCACCCGTGCCCTAATCCTAACCCGTACGCTAACACTAACCCGCGCCCTCACACGTACGCTCCCCCGAAAGCGTTGCCGTACCCTCACCTGGACCCTAAACCGTCCCCGTCCCCTAACCCTAACCCTAGCCCGAACCCTAACCCTAACCCTTCCCCGAAGCCTGACCCTCACCCGTCCCCTAATCCTAACCCGTACGCTAACACTAACCCGCGCCCTCACACGCACGCTCCCCCTAAAGCGTTGCCGTACCCTCACCTGGACCCTAAACCGTCCCCGTCCCCTAACCCTAACCCTAGCCCGAACCCTAACCGTAACCCTTGCCCGAAGCCTGACCCTCACCCGTGCCCTAATCCTAACCCGTACGCTAACACTAACCCACGCCCTCACACGCACGCTCCCCCTAAAGCGTTGCCATACCCTCACCTGGACCCTAAACCGTCCCCGTCCCCTAACCCTAACCCTAGCCCGAACCCTAACCCTAACCCTTCCCCGACGCCTGACCCTCACCCGTGCCCTAATCCTAACCCGTACGCTAACACTAACCCGCGCCCTCACACGCACGCTCCCCCTAAAGCATTGCCGTACCCTCACCTGGACCCTAAACCGTCCCCGTCCCCTAACCCTAACCCTAGCCCGAACCCTAACCCTAAACCTTCCCCGAAGCCTGACCCTCACCCGTGCCCTAATCCTAACCCGTACGCTAACACTAACCCGCGCCCTCACACGCACGCTCCCCCTAAAGCGTTGCCGTACCCTCACCTGGACCCTAAACCGTCCCCGTCCCCTAACCCTAACCCTAGCCCGAACCCTAACCCTAACCCTTCCCCGAAGCCTGACCCTCACCCGTCCCCTAATCCTAACCCGTACGCTAACACTAACCCGCGCCCTCACACGCACGCTCCCCTTAAAGCGTTGCCGTACCCTCACCTGGACCCTAAACCGTCCCCGTCCCCTAACCCTAACCCTAGCCCGAACCCTAACCCTAACACTTCCCCGAAGCCTGACCCTCACCCGTCCCCTAATCCTAACCCGTACGCTAACACTAACCCGCGTCCTCACACGCACGCTCCCCCTAAAGCGTTGCCGTACCCTCACCTGGACCCTAAACCGTCCCCGTCCCCTAACCCTAACCCTAGCCCGAACCCTAACCCTAACCCTTCCCCGAAGCCTGACCCTCACCCGTCCCCTAATCCTAACCCGTACGCTAACACTAAACCGCGCCCTCACACGCACACTCCCCCTAAAGCGTTGCCGTACACTCACCTGGACCCTAAACCGTCCCCGTCCCCTAACCCTAACCCTAGCCCGAAACCTAGCCCTAACACTTCCCCGAAGCCTGACCCTCACCCGTCCCATAATCCTAACCCGTACGCTAACACTAAACCGCGCCCTCACACGCACGCTCCCCCTAAAGCGTTGCCGTACCCTCACCTGGACCCTAAACCGTCCCCGTCCCCTAACCCTAACCCTAGCCCGAACCCTAACCCTAACCCTTCCCCGAAGCCTGACCCTCACCCGTCCCCTAATCCTAACCCGTACGCTAACACTAATCCGTGCCCTCACACGCACGCTCCCCCTAAAGCGTTGCCGTACCCTCACCTGGACCCTAAACCGTCCCCGTCCCCTAACCCTAACCCTAGCCCGAACCCTAACCCTAACCCTTCCCCGAAGCCTGACCCTCACCCGTGCCCTAATCCTAACCCGTACGCTAACACTAACCCGCGCCCTCACACGCACGCTCCCCCTAAAGCGTTGCCGTACCCTCAACTGGACCCTAAACCGTCCCCGTCCCCTAACCCTAACCCTAGCCCGAACCCTAACCCTAACCCTTCCCCGAAGCCTGACCCTCACCCTTGCCCTAATCCTAACCCGTACGCTAACACTAACCCGCGCCCTCACACGCACGCTCCCCCTAAAGCGTTGCCGTACCCTCACCTGGACCCTAAACCGTCCCCGTCCCCTAACCCTAACCCTAGCCCGAACCCTAACCCTAACCCTTCCCCGAAGCCTGACCCTCACCCGTCCCCTAATCCTAACCCGTACGCTAACACTAACCCGCGCCCTCACACGCACGCTGCCCCTAAAGCGTTGCCGTACCCTCACCTGGACCCTAAACCGTCCCCGTCCCCTAACCCTAACCCTAGCCCGAACCCTAACCCTAACCCTTCCCCGAAGCCTGACCCTCACCCGTGCCCTAATCCTAACCCGTACGCTAACACTAACCCGCGCCCTCACACGCACGCTCCCCCGAAAGCGTTGCCGTACCCTCACCTGGACCCTAAACCGTCCCCGTCCCCTAACCCTAACCCTAGCCCGAACCCTAACCCTAACCCTTCCCCGAAGCCTGACCCTCACCCGTGCCCTAATCCTAACCCGTACGCTAACACTAACCCGCGCCCTCACACGCACGCTCCCCCTAAAGCGTTGCCGTACCCTCACCTGGACCCTAAACCGTCCCCATCCCCTAACCCTAACCCTAGCCCGAACCCTAACCCTAACACTTCCCCGAAGCCTGACCCTCACCCGTGCCCTAATCCTAACCCGTACGCTAACACTAACCCGCGCCCTCACACGCACGCTCCCCCTAAAGCGTTGCCGTACCCTCACCTGGACCCTAAACCGTCCCCGTCCCCTAACCCTAACCCTAGCCCGAACCCTAACCCTAACCCTTCCCCGAAGCCTGACCCTCACCCGTCCCCTAATCCTAACCCGTACGCTAACACTAACCCGCGCCCTCACACGCACGCTCCCCCGAAAGCGTTGCCGTACCCTCACCTGGACCCTAAACCGTCCCCGTCCCCTAACCCTAACCCTAGCCCGAACCCTAACCCTAACCCTTCCCCGAAGCCTGACCCTCACCCGTCCCCTAATCCTAACCCGTACGCTAACACTAACCCGCGCCCTCACACGCACGCTGCCCCTAAAGCGTTGCCGTACCCTCACCTGGACCCTAAACCGTCCCCGTCCCCTAACCCTAACCCTAGCCCGAACCCTAACCCTAACCCTTCCCCGAAGCCTGACCCTCACCCGTGCCCTAATCCTAACCCGTACGCTAACACTAACCCGCGCCCTCACACGCACGCTCCCCCTAAAGCGTTGCCGTACCCTCACCTGGACCCTAAACCGTCCCCGTCCCCTAACCCTAACCCTAGCCCGAACCCTAACCCTAACCCTTCCCCGAAGCCTGACCCTCACCCGTGCCCTAATCCTAACCCGTACGCTAACACTAACCCGCGCACTCACACGCACGCTCCCCCTAAAGCGTTGCCGTACCCTCACCTGGACCCTAAACCGTCCCCGTCCCCTAACCCTAACCCTAGCCCGAACCCTAACCCTAACCCTTCCCCGAAGCCTGACCCTCACCCGTGCCCTAATCCTAACCCGTACGCTAACACTAACCCGCGCCCTCACACGCACGCTCCCCCTAAAGCGTTGCCGTACCCTCACCTGGACCCTAAACCGTCCCCGTCCCCTAACCCTAACCCTAGCCCGAACCCTAACCCTAACCCTTCCCCGAAGCCTGACCCTCACCCGTCCCCTAATCCTAACCCGTACGCTAACACTAACCCGCGCCCTCACACGCACGCTCCCCCTAAAGCGTTGCCGTACCCTCACCTGGACCCTAAACCGTCCCCGTCCCCTAACCCTAACCCTAGCCCGAACCCTAACCCTAACCCTTCCCCGAAGCCTGACCCTCACCCGTCCCCTAATCCTAACCCGTACGCTAACACTAACCCGCGCCCTCACACGCACGCTCCCCCTAAAGCGTTGCCGTACCCTCACCTGGACCCTAAACCGTCCCCGTCCCCTAACCCTAACCCTAGCCCGAACTCTAACCCTAACCCTTTCCCGAAGCCTGACCTTCACCCGTCCCCTAATCCTAACCCGTACGCTAACACTAACCCGCGCCCTCACACGCACGCTCCCCCTAAAGCGTTGCCGTACCCTCACCTGGACCCTAAACCGTCCCCGTCCCCTAACCCTAACCCTAGCCCGAACCCTAACCCTAACCCTTCCCCGAAGCCTGACCCTCACCCGTCCCCTAATCCTAACCCGTACGCTAACACTAACCCACGCCCTCACACGCACGCTCCCCCTAAAGCGTTGCCGTACCCTCACCTGGACCATAAACCGTCCCCGTCCCCTAACCCTAACCCTAGCCCGAACCCTAGCCCTAACACTTCCCCGAAGCCTGACCCTCACCCGTCCCCTAATCTTAACCCGTACGCTAACACTAAACCGCGCCCTCACACGCACGCTCCACCTAAAGCGTTGCCGTACCCGCACCTGGACCCTAAACCGTCCCCGTCCCCTAACCCTAACCCTAGCCCGAACCCTAACCTTAACCCTTCCCCGAAGCCTGACCCTCACCCGTCCCCTAATCCTAACCCGTACGCTAACACTAACCCGCGCCCTCACACGCACGCTGCCCCTAAAGCGTTGCCGTACCCTCACCTGGACCCTAAACCGTCCCCGTCCCCTAACCCTAACCCTAGCCCGAACCCTAACCCTAACCCTTCCCCGAAGCCTGACCCTCACCCGTGCCCTAATCCTAACCCGTACGCTAACACTAACCCGCGCCCTCACACGCACGCTCCCCCTAAAGCGTTGCCGTACCCTCACCTGGACCCTAAACCGTCCCCGTCCCCTAACCCTAACCCTAGCCCGAAACCTAGCCCTAACACTTCCCCGAAGCCTGACCCTCACCCGTCCACTAATCCTAACCCGAACGCTAACACTAAACCGCGCCCTCACACGCACGCTCCCCCTAAAGCGTTGCCGTACCCTCACCTGGACCCTAAACTGTCCCCGTCCCCTAACCCTAACCCTAGCCCGAACCCTAACCCTAACCCTTCCCCGAAGCCTGACCCTCACCCGTCCCCTAATCCTAACCCGTACGCTAACACTAATCCGTGCCCTCACACGCACGCTCCCCCTAAAGCGTTGCCGTACCCTCACCTGGACCCTAAACCGTCCCCGTCCCCTAACCCTAACCCTAGCCCGAACCCTAACCCTAACCCTTCCCCGAAGCCTGACCCTCACCCGTGCCCTAATCCTAACCCGTACGCTAACACTAACCCGCGCCCTCACACGCACGCTCCCCCTAAAGCGTTGCCGTACCCTCACCTGGACCCTAAACCGTCCCTGTCCCCTAACCCTAACCCTAGCCCGAACCCTAACCCTAACCCTTCCCCGAAGCCTGACCCTCACCCGTGCCCTAATCCTAACCCGTACGCTAACACTAACCCGTGCCCTCACACGCACGCTCCCCCTAAAGCGTTGCCGTAACCTCACCTGGACCCTAAACCGTCCCCGTCCCCTAACCCTAACCCTAGCCCGAACCCTAACCCTAACCCTTCCCCGAAGCCTGACCCTCACCCGTCCCCTAATCCTAACCCGTACGCTAACACTAACCCGCGCCCTCACATGCACGCTCCCCCGAAAGCGTTGCCGTACCCTCATCTGGACCCTAAACCGTCCCCGTCCCCTAACCCTAACTCTAGCCCGAACCCTAACCCTAACCCTTCCCCGAAGCCTGACCCTCACCCGTCCCCTAATCCTAACCCGTACGCTAACACTAACCCGCGCCCTCACACGCACACTCCCCCTAAAGCGTTGCCGTACCCTCACCTGGACCCTAAACCGTCCCCGTCCCCTAACCCTAACCCTAGCCCGAACCCTAACCCTAACCCTTCCCCGAAGCCTGACCCTCACCCGTCCCCTAATCCTAACCCGTACGCTAACACTAACCCGCGCCCTCACACGCACGCTCCCCCGAAAGCGTTGCCGTACCCTCATCTGGACCCTAAACCGTCCCCGTCCCCTAACCCTAACTCTAGCCCGAACCCTAACCCTAACCCTTCCCCGAAGCCTGACCCTCACCCGTCCCCTAATCCTAACCCGTACGCTAACACTAACCCGCGCCCTCACACGCACGCTCCCCCTAAAGCGTTGCCGTACCCTCACCTGGACCCTAAACCGTCCCCGTCCCCTAACCCTAACCCTAGCCCGAACCCTAACCCGAACCCTTCCCCGAAGCCTGACCCTCACCCGTCCCCTAATCCTAACCCGTACGCTAACACTAACCCGCGCCCTCACACGCACGCTCCCCCTAAAGCGTTGCCGTACCCTCACCTGGACCCTAAACCGTCCCCGTCCCCTAACCCTAACCCTAGCCCGAACCCTAAACCTAACCCTTCCCCGAAGCCTGACCCTCACCCGTCCCCTAATCCTAACCCGTACGCTAACACTAACCCGCGCCCTCACACGCACGCTCCCCCGAAAGCGTTGCCGTACCCTCACCTGGACCCTAAACCGTCCCCGTCCCCTAACCCTAACCCTAGCCCGAACACTAACCCTAACCCTTCCCCGAAGCCTGACCCTCACCCGTGCCCTAATCCTAACCCGTACGCTAACACTAACCCGCGCCCTCACACGCACGCTCCCCCTAAAGCGTTGCCGTACCCTCACCTGGACCCTAAACCGTCCCCGTCCCCTAACCCTAACCCTAGCCCGAACCCTAACCCTAACCCTTCCCCGAAGCCTGACCCTCACCCGTCCCCTAATCCTAACCCGTACGCTAACACTAACCCGCGCCCTCACACGCACGCTCCCCCGAAAGCGTTGCCGTACCCTCATCTGGACCCTAAACCGTCCCCGTCCCCTAACCCTAACCCTAGCCGGAACCCTAACCCTAACCCTTCCCCGAATCCTGACCCTCACCCGTCCCCTAATCCTAACCCGTACGCTAACACTAACCCGCGCCCTCACACGCACGCTCCCCCTAAAGCGTTGCCGTACCCTCACCTGGACCCTAAACCGTCCCCGTCCCCTAACCCTAACCCTAGCCCGAACTCTAACCCTAACCCTTTCCCGAAGCCTGACCTTCACCCGTCCCCTAATCCTAACCCGTACGCTAACACTAACCCGCGCCCTCACACGCACGCTCCCCCTAAAGCATTGCCGTACTCTCACCTGGACCCTAAACCGTCCCCGTCCCCTAACCCTAACCCTAGCCCGAACCCTAACCCTAACCCTTCCCCGAAGCCTGACCCTCACCCGTCCCCTAATCCTAACCCGTACGCTAACACTAACCCACGCCCTCACACACACGCTCCCCCTAAAGCGTTGCCGTACCCTCACCTGGACCCTAAACTGTCCCCGTCCCCTAACCGTAACCCTAGCCCGAACCCTAACCCTAACCCTTCCCCGAAGCCTGACCCTCACCCGTCCCCTAATCCTAACCCGTATGCTAACACTAACCCGCGCCCTCACACGCACGCTCCCCCTAAAGCGTTGCCGTACCCTCACCTGTACCATAAA
The DNA here is from genome assembly GCF_949987515.2 of Delphinus delphis. Classification (NCBI taxonomy): domain Eukaryota; kingdom Metazoa; phylum Chordata; class Mammalia; order Artiodactyla; family Delphinidae; genus Delphinus; species Delphinus delphis. The sequence continues at coordinate 57,058 of NW_027192959.1, read as the reverse complement.
CCGTCCCCGTCCCCTAACCCTAACCCTAGCCCGAACCCTAGCCCTAACACATCCCCGAAGCCTGACCCTCACCCGTCCCCTAATCCTAACCCGTACGGTAACACTAAACCGCGCCCTCACACGCACGCTCCCCCTAAAGTGTTGCCGTACCCGCACCTGGACCCTAAACCGTCCCCGTCCCCTAACCCTAACCCTAGCCCGAACCCTAACCTTAACCCTTCCCCGAAGCCTGACCCTCACCCGTCCCCTAATCCTAACCCGTACGCTAACACTAACCCGCGCCCTCACACGCACGCTCCCCCTAAAGCGTTGCCGTACCCTCACCTTGACCCTAAACCGTCCCCGTCCCCTAACCCTAACCCTAGCCCGAACCCTAACCCTAACACTTCCCCGAAGCCTGACCCTCACCCGTGCCCTAATCCTAACCCGTACGCTAACACTAACCCGCGCCCTCACACGCACGCTCCCCCTAAAGCGTTGCCGTACCCTCACCTGGACCCTAAACCGTCCCCGTCCCCTAACCCTAACCCTAGCCCGAAACCTAGCCCTAACACTTCCCCGAAGCCTGACCCTCACCCGTCCCCTAATCCTAACCCGTACGCTAACACTAACCCGCGCCCTCACACGCACGCTCCACCTAAAGCGTTGCCGTACCCTCACCTGGACCCTAAACCGTCCCCGGCCCCTAACCCTAACCCTAGCCCGAACCCTAACCCTAACCCTTCCCCGAAGCCTGACCCTCACCCGTCCCCTAATCCTAACCCGTACGCTAACACTAATCCATGCCCTCACACGCACGCTCCCCCTAAAGCGTTGCCGTACCCTCACCTGGACCCTAAACCGTCCCCGTCCCCTAACCCTAACCCTAGCCCGAACCCTAACCCTAACCCTTCCCCGAAGCCTGACCCTCACCCGTGCCCAAATCCTAACCCGTACGCTAACACTAACCCACGCCCTCACACGCACGCTCCCCCTAAAGCGTTGCCGTACCCTCACCTGGACCCTAAACCGTCCCCGTCCCCTAACCCTAACCCTAGCCCGAACCCTAAACCTAACCCTTCCCCGAAGCCTGACCCTCACCCGTCCCCTAATCCTAACCCGTACGCTAACACTAACCAGCGCCCTCACACGCACGCTCCCCCTAAAGCGTTGCCGTACCCTCACCTGGACCCTAAACCGTCCCCGTCCCCTAACCCTAACCCTAGCCCGAACCCTAACCCTAACCCTTCCCCGAAGCCTGACCCTCACCCGTCCCCTAATCCTAACCCGTACGCTAACACTAACCCGCGCCCTCACACGCACGCTGCCCCTAAAGCGTTGCCGTACCCTCACCTGGACCCTAAACCGTCCCCGTCCCCTAACCCTAACCCTAGCCCGAACCCTAACCCTAACCCTTCCCCGAAGCCTGACACTCACCCGTGCCCTAATCCTAACCCGTACGCTAACACTAACCCGCGCCCTCACACGCACGCTCCCCCGAAAGCGTTGCCGTACCCTCACCTGGACCCTAAACCGTCCCCGTCCCCTAACCCTAACCTTAGCCCGAACCCTAACCCTAACCCTTCCCCGAAGCCTGACCCTCACCCGTGCCCTAATCCTAACCCGTACGCTAACACTAACCCGCGCCCTCACACGCACGCTCCCCCTAAAGCGTTGCCGTACCCTCACCTGGACCCTAAACCGTCCCCGTCCCCTAACCCTAACCCTAGCCCGAACCCTAACCCTAACCCTTCCCCGAAGCCTGACCCTCACCCGTGCCCTAATCCTAACCCGTACGCTAACACTAACCCGCGCCCTCACACGCACGCTCCCCCTAAAGCGTTGCCGTACCCTCACCTGGACCCTAAACCGTCCCCGTCCCCTAACCCTAACCCTAGCCCGAACCATAACCGTAACCCTTGCCCGAAGCCTGACCCTCACCCGTGCCCTAATCCTAACCCGTACGCTAACACTAACCCGCGCCCTCACACGCACGCTCCCCCGAAAGCGTTGCCGTACCCTCACCTGGACCCTAAACCGTCCCCGTCCCCTAACCCTAACCCTAGCCCGAACCCTAACCCTAACCCTTCCCCGAAGCCTGACCCTCACCCGTCCCCTAATCCTAACCCGTACGCTAACACTAACCCGCGCCCTCACACGCACGCTCCCCCTAAAGCGTTGCCGTACCCTCACCTGGACCCTAAACCGTCCCCGTCCCCTAACCCTAACCCTAGCCCGAACCCTAACCCTAACCCTTCCCCGAAGCCTGACCCTCACCCGTGCCCTAATCCTAACCCGTACGCTAACACTAACCCGCGCCCTCACACGCACGCTCCCCCTAAAGCGTTGCCGTACCCTCACCTGGACCCTAAACCGTCCCCGTCCCCTAACCCTAACCCTAGCCCGAACCCTAACCCTAACCCTTCCCCGAAGCCTGACCCTCACCCGTCCCCTAATCCTAACCCGTACGCTAACACTAACCCGCACCCTCACACGCACGCTCCCCCTAAAGCGTTGCCGTACCCTCACCTGGACCCTAAACCGTCCACGTCCCCTAACCCTAACCCTAGCCCGAATGCTAACCCTAACCCTTCCCCGAAGCCTGACCCTCACCCTTGCCCTAATCCTAACCCGTACGCTAACACTAACCCGCGCCCTCACACGCACGCTCCCCCTAAAGCGTTGCCGTACCCTCACCTGGACCCTAAACCGTCCCCGTCCCCTAACCCTAACCCTAGTCCGAACCCTAACCCTAAACCTTCCCCGAAGCCTGACCCTCACCCGTGCCCTAATCCTAACCCGTACGCTAACACTAACCCGCACCCTCACACGTACGCTCCCCCGAAAGCGTTGCCGTACCCTCACCTGGACCCTAAACCGTCCCCGTCCCCTAACCCTAACCCTAGCCCGAACCCTAACCCTAACCCTTCCCCGAAGCCTGACCCTCACCCGTCCCCTAATCCTAACCCGTACGCTAACACTAACCCGCGCCCTCACACGCACGCTCCCCCTAAAGCGTTGCCGTACCCTCACCTGGACCCTAAACCGTCCCCGTCCCCTAAACCTAACCCTAGCCCGAACCCTAACCGTAACCCTTGCCCGAAGCCTGACCCTCACCCGTGCCCTAATCCTAACCCGTACGCTAACACTAACCCACGCCCTCACACGCACGCTCCCCCTAAAGCGTTGCCGTACCCTCACCTGGACCCTAAACCGTCCCCGTCCCCTAACCCTAACCCTAGCCCGAACCCTAACCCTAACCCTTCCCCGAAGCCTGACCCTCACCCGTGCCCTAATCCTAACCCGTACGCTAACACTAACCCGCGCCCTCACACGCACGCTCCCCCTAAAGCGTTGCCGTACCCTCACCTGGACCCTAAACCGTCCCCGTCCCCTAACCCTAACCCTAGCCCGAACCCTAACCCTAACCCTTTCCCGAAGCCTGACCCTCACCCGTGCCCTAATCCTAACCCGTACGCTAACACTAACCCGCGCCCTCACACGCACGCTCCCCCTAAAGCGTTGCCGTACCCTCACCTGGACCCTAAACCGTCCCCGTCCCCTAACCCTAACCCTAGCCCGAACCCTAACCCTAACCCTTCCCCGAAGCCTGACCCTCACCCGTCCCCTAATCCTAACCCGTACGCTAACACTAACCCGCGCCCTCACACGCACGCTCCCCCTAAAGCGTTGCCGTACCCTCACCTGGACCCTAAACCGTCCCCGTCCCCTAACCCTAACCCTAGCCCGAACCCTAACCCTAACCCTTCCCCGAAGCCTGACCCTCACCCGTCCCCTAATCCTAACCCGTACGCTAACACTAACCCGCGCCCTCACACGCACGCTCCCCCTAAATCGTTGCCGTACCCTCACCTGGACCCTAAACCGTCCCCGTCCCCTAACCCTAACCCTAGCCCGAACCCTAACCCTAACCCTTCCCCGAAGCCTGACCCTCACCCGTGCCCTAATCCTAACCCATACGCTAACACTAACCCGCGCCCTCACACGCACGCTCCCCCGAAAGCGTTGCCGTACCCTCACCTGGACCCTAAACCGTCCCCGTCCCCTAACCCTAACCCTAGCCCGAACCCTAACCCTAACCCTTCCCCGAAGCCTGACCCTCACCCGTCCCCTAATCCTAACCCGTACGCTAACACTAACCCGCGCCCTCACACGCACGCTCCCCCTAAAGCGTTGCCGTACCCTCACCTGGACCCTAAACCGTCCCCGTCCCCTAACCCTAACCCTAGCCCGAACCCTAACCCTAACCCTTCCCCGAAGCCTGACCCTCACCCGTCCCCTAATCCTAACCCGTACGCTAACACTAATCCATGCCCTCACACGCACGCTGCCACTAAAGCGTTGCCGTACCCTCACCTGGACCCTAAACCGTCCCCGTCCCCTAACCCTAACCCTAGCCCGAACCCTAACCCTAACACTTCCCCGAAGCCTGACACTCACCCGTGCCCTAATCCTAACCCGTACGCTAACACTAACCCGCGCCCTCACACGCACGCTCCCCCGAAAGCGTTGCCGTACCCTCACCTGGACCCTAAACCGTCCCCCTCCCCTAACCCTAACCTTAGCCCGAACCCTAACCCTAACCCTTCCCCGAAGCCTGACCCTCACCCGTGCCCTAATCCTAACCCGTACGCTAACACTAACCCGCGCCCTCACACGCACGCTCCCCCTAAAGCGTTGCCGTACCCTCACCTGGACCCTAAACCGTCCCCGTCCCCTAACCCTAACCCTAGCCCGAACCCTAACCCTAACCCTTCCCCGAAGCCTGACCCTCACCCGTGCCCTAATCCTAACCCGTACGCTAACACTAACCCGCGCCCTCACACGCACGCTCCCCCTAAAGCGTTGCCGTACCCTCACCTGGACCCTAAACCGTCCCCGTCCCCTAACCCTAACCCTAGCCCGAACCATAACCGTAACCCTTGCCCGAAGCCTGACCCTCACCCGTGCCCTAATCCTAACCCGTACGCTAACACTAACCCGCGCCCTCACACGCACGCTCCCCCGAAAGCGTTGCCGTACCCTCACCTGGACCCTAAACCGTCCCCGTCCCCTAACCCTAACCCTAGCCCGAACCCTAACCCTAACCCTTCCCCGAAGCCTGACCCTCACCCGTCCCCTAATCCTAACCCGTACGCTAACACTAACCCGCGCCCTCACACGCACGCTCCCCCTAAAGCGTTGCCGTACCCTCACCTGGACCCTAAACCGTCCCCGTCCCCTAACCCTAACCCTAGCCCGAACCCTAACCCTAACCCTTCCCCGAAGCCTGACCCTCACCCGTGCCCTAATCCTAACCCGTACGCTAACACTAACCCGCGCCCTCACACGCACGCTCCCCCTAAAGCGTTGCCGTACCCTCACCTGGACCCTAAACCGTCCCCGTCCCCTAACCCTAACCCTAGCCCGAACCCTAACCCTAACCCTTCCCCGAAGCCTGACCCTCACCCGTGCCCTAATCCTAACCCATACGCTAACACTAACCCACGCCCTCACACGCACGCTCCCCCTAAAGCGTTGCCGTACCCTCACCTGGACCCTAAACCGTCCCCGTCCCCTAACCCTAACCCTAGCCCGAACCCTAACCCTAACCCTTCCCCGAAGCCTGACCCTCACCCGTCCCCTAATCCTAACCCGTACGCTAACACTAACCCGCACCCTCACACGCACGCTCCCCCTAAAGCGTTGCCGTACCCTCACCTGGACCCTAAACCGTCCACGTCCCCTAACCCTAACCCTAGCCCGAATGCTAACCCTAACCCTTCCCCGAAGCCTGACCCTCACCCTTGCCCTAATCCTAACCCGTACGCTAACACTAACCCGCGCCCTCACACGCACGCTCCCCCTAAAGCGTTGCCGTACCCTCACCTGGACCCTAAACCGTCCCCGTCCCCTAACCCTAACCCTAGTCCGAACCCTAACCCTAAACCTTCCCCGAAGCCTGACCCTCACCCGTGCCCTAATTCTAACCCGTACGCTAACACTAACCCGCGCCCTCACACGTACGCTCCCCCGAAAGCGTTGCCGTACCCTCACCTGGACCCTAAACCGTCCCCGTCCCCTAACCCTAACCCTAGCCCGAACCCTAACCCTAACCCTTCCCCGAAGCCTGACCCTCACCCGTCCCCTAATCCTAACCCGTACGCTAACACTAACCCGCGCCCTCACACGCACGCTCCCCCTAAAGCGTTGCCGTACCCTCACCTGGACCCTAAACCGTCCCCGTCCCCTAACCCTAACCCTAGCCCGAACCCTAACCGTAACCCTTGCCCGAAGCCTGACCCTCACCCGTGCCCTAATCCTAACCCGTACGCTAACACTAACCCACGCCCTCACACGCACGCTCCCCCTAAAGCGTTGCCGTACCCTCACCTGGACCCTAAACCGTCCCCGTCCCCTAACCCTAACCCTAGCCCGAACCCTAACCCTAACCCTTCCCCGAAGCCTGACCCTCACCCGTGCCCTAATCCTAACCCGTACGCTAACACTAACCCGCGCCCTCACACGCACGCTCCCCCTAAAGCGTTGCCGTACCCTCACCTGGACCCTAAACCGTCCCCGTCCCCTAACCCTAACCCTAGCCCGAACCCTAACCCTAACCCTTTCCCGAAGCCTGACCCTCACCCGTGCCCTAATCCTAACCCGTACGCTAACACTAACCCGCGCCCTCACACGCACGCTCCCCCTAAAGCGTTGCCGTACCCTCACCTGGACCCTAAACCGTCCCCGTCCCCTAACCCTAACCCTAGCCCGAACCCTAACCCTAACCCTTCCCCGAAGCCTGACCCTCACCCGTCCCCTAATCCTAACCCGTACGCTAACACTAACCCGCGCCCTCACACGCACGCTCCCCCTAAAGCGTTGCCGTACCCTCACCTGGACCCTAAACCGTCCCCGTCCCCTAACCCTAACCCTAGCCCGAACCCTAACCCTAACCCTTCCCCGAAGCCTGACCCTCACCCGTCCCCTAATCCTAACCCGTACGCTAACACTAACCCGCGCCCTCACACGCACGCTCCCCCTAAATCGTTGCCGTACCCTCACCTGGACCCTAAACCGTCCCCGTCCCCTAACCCTAACCCTAGCCCGAACCCTAACCCTAACCCTTCCCCGAAGCCTGACCCTCACCCGTGCCCTAATCCTAACCCATACGCTAACACTAACCCGCGCCCTCACACGCACGCTCCCCCGAAAGCGTTGCCGTACCCTCACCTGGACCCTAAACCGTCCCCGTCCCCTAACCCTAACCCTAGCCCGAACCCTAACCCTAACCCTTCCCCGAAGCCTGACCCTCACCCGTCCCCTAATCCTAACCCGTACGCTAACACTAACCCGCGCCCTCACACGCACGCTCCCCCTAAAGCGTTGCCGTACCCTCACCTGGACCCTAAACCGTCCCCGTCCCCTAACCCTAACCCTAGCCCGAACCCTAACCCTAACCCTTCCCCGAAGCCTGACCCTCACCCGTGCCCTAATCCTAACCCGTACGCTAACACTAACCCGCGCCCTCACACGCACGCTCCCCCGAAAGCGTTGCCGTACCCTCACCTGGACCCTAAACCGTCCCCGTCCCCTAACCCTAACCCTAGCCCGAACCCTAACCCTAACCCTTCCCCGAAGCCTGACCCTCACCCGTCCCCTAATCCTAACCCGTACGCTAACACTAACCCGCGCCCTCACACGCACGCTGCCCCTAAAGCGTTGCCGTACCCTCACCTGGACCCTAAACCGTCCCCGTCCCCTAACCCTAACCCTAGCCCGAACCCTAACCCTAACCCTTCCCCGAAGCCTGACCCTCACCCGTGCCCTAATCCTAACCCGTACGCTAACACTAACCCGCGCCCTCACACGCACGCTCCCCCGAAAGCGTTGCCGTACCCTCACCTGGACCCTAAACCGTCCCCGTCCCCTAACCCTAACCCTAGCCCGAACCCTAACCCTAACCCTTCCCCGAAGCCTGACCCTCACCCGTCCCCTAATCCTAACCCGTACGCTAACACTAACCCGCGCCCTCACACGCACGCTCCCCCTAAAGCGTTGCCGTACCCTCACCTGGACCCTAAACCGTCCCCGTCCCCTAACCCTAATCCTAGCCCGAACCCTAACCCTAACACTTCCCCGAAGCCTGACCCTCACCCGTGCCCTAATCCTAACCCGTACGCTAACACTAACCCGCGCCCTCACACGCACGCTCCCCCTAAAGCGTTGCCGTACCCTCACCTGGACCCTAAACCGTCCCCGTCCCCTAACCCTAACCCTAGCCCGAACCCTAACCCTAACCCTTCCCCGAAGCCTGACCCTCACCCGTCCCCTAATCCTAACCCGTACGCTAACACTAACCCGCGCCCTCACACGCACGCTCCCCCGAAAGCGTTGCCGTACCCTCACCTGGACCCTAAACCGTCCCCGTCCCCTAACCCTAACCCTAGCCCGAACCCTAACCCTAACCCTTCCCCGAAGCCTGACCCTCACCCGTCCCCTAATCCTAACCCGTACGCTAACACTAACCCGCGCCCTCACACGCACGCTGCCCCTAAAGCGTTGCCGTACCCTCACCTGGACCCTAAACCGTCCCCGTCCCCTAACCCTAACCCTAGCCCGAACCCTAACCCTAACCCTTCCCCGAAGCCTGACCCTCACCCGTGCCCTAATCCTAACCCGTACGCTAACACTAACCCGCGCCCTCACACGCACGCTCCCCCTAAAGCGTTGCCGTACCCTCACCTGGACCCTAAACCGTCCCCGTCCCCTAACCCTAACCCTAGCCCGAACCCTAACCCTAACCCTTCCCCGAAGCCTGACCCTCACCCGTGCCCTAATCCTAACCCGTACGCTAACACTAACCCGCGCCCTCACACGCACGCTCCCCCTAAAGCGTTGCCGTACCCTCACCTGGACCCTAAACCGTCCCCGTCCCCTAACCCTAACCCTAGCCCGAACCCTAACCCTAACCCTTCCCCGAAGCCTGACCCTCACCCGTCCCCTAATCCTAAACCGTACGCTAACACTAACCCGCGCCCTCACACGCACGCTCCCCCTAAAGCGTTGCCGTACCCTCACCTGGACCCTAAACCGTCCCCGTCCCCTAACCCTAACCCTAGCCCGAACCCTAACCCTAACCCTTCCCCGAAGCCTGACCCTCACCCGTCCCCTAATCCTAACCCGTACGCTAACACTAACCCGCGCCCTCACACGCACGCTCCCCCTAAATCGTTGCCGTACCCTCACCTGGACCCTAAACCGTCCCCGTCCCCTAACCCTAACCCTAGCCCGAACCCTAACCCTAACCCTTCCCCGAAGCCTGACCCTCACCCGTGCCCTAATCCTAACCCATACGCTAACACTAACCCGCGCCCTCACACGCACGCTCCCCCGAAAGCGTTGCCGTACCCTCACCTGGACCCTAAACCGTCCCCGTCCCCTAACCCTAACCCTAGCCCGAACCCTAACCCTAACCCTTCCCCGAAGCCTGACCCTCACCCGTCCCCTAATCCTAACCCGTACGCTAACACTAACCCGCGCCCTCACACGCACGCTCCCCCTAAAGCGTTGCCGTACCCTCACCTGGACCCTAAACCGTCCCCGTCCCCTAACCCTAACCCTAGCCCGAAACCTAGCCCTAACACTTCCCCGAAGCCTGACCCTCACCCGTCCCCTAATCCTAACCCGTACGCTAACACTAAACCGCGCCCTCACACGCACGCTCCCCCTAAAGCGTTGCCGTACCCTCACCTGGACCCTAAACCGTCCCCGTCCCCTAACCCTAACCCTAGCCCGAACCCTAACCCTAACCCTTCCCCGAAGCCTGACCCTCACCCGTCCCCTAATCCTAACCCGTACGCTAACACTAATCCGTGCCCTCACACGCACGCTCCCCCTAAAGCGTTGCCGTACCCTCACCTGGACCCTAAACCGTCCCCGTCCCCTAACCCTAACCCTAGCCCGAACCCTAACCCTAACCCTTCCCCGAAGCCTGACCCTCACCCGTGCCCTAATCCTAACCCGTACGCTAACACTAACCCGCGCCCTCACACGCACGCTCCCCCTAAAGCGTTGCCGTACCCTCACCTGGACCCTAAACCGTCCCCGTCCCCTAACCCTAACCCTAGCCCGAACCCTAACCCTAACCCTTCCCCGAAGCCTGACCCTCACCCGTGCCCTAATCCTAACCCGTACGCTAACACTAACCCGCGCCCTCACACGCACGCTCCCCCTAAAGCGTTGCCGTACCCTCACCTGGACCCTAAACCGTCCCCGTCCCCTAACCCTAACCCTAGCCCGAACCCTAACCCTAACCCTTCCCCGAAGCCTGACCCTCACCCGTCCCCTAATCCTAACCCGTACGCTAACACTAACCCGCGCCCTCACACGCACGCTGCCCCTAAAGCGTTGCCGTACCCTCACCTGGACCCTAAACCGTCCCCGTCCCCTAACCCTAACCCTAGCCCGAACCCTAACCCTAACCCTTCCCCGAAGCCTGACCCTCACCCGTGCCCTAATCCTAACCCGTACGCTAACACTAACCCGCGCCCTCACACGCACGCTCCCCCGAAAGCGTTGCCGTACCCTCACCTGGACCCTAAACCGTCCCCGTCCCCTAACCCTAACCCTAGCCCGAACCCTAACCCTAACCCTTCCCCGAAGCCTGACCCTCACCCGTGCCCTAATCCTAACCCGTACGCTAACACTAACCCGCGCCCTCACACGCACGCTCCCCCTAAAGCGTTGCCGTACCCTCACCTGGACCCTAAACCGTCCCCGTCCCCTAACCCTAATCCTAGCCCGAACCCTAACCCTAACACTTCCCCGAAGCCTGACCCTCACCCGTGCCCTAATCCTAACCCGTACGCTAACACTAACCCGCGCCCTCACACGCACGCTCCCCCTAAAGCGTTGCCGTACCCTCACCTGGACCCTAAACCGTCCCCGTCCCCTAACCCTAACCCTAGCCCGAACCCTAACCCTAACCCTTCCCCGAAGCCTGACCCTCACCCGTCCCCTAATCCTAACCCGTACGCTAACACTAACCCGCGCCCTCACACGCACGCTCCCCCGAAAGCGTTGCCGTACCCTCACCTGGACCCTAAACCGTCCCCGTCCCCTAACCCTAACCCTAGCCCGAACCCTAACCCTAACCCTTCCCCGAAGCCTGACCCTCACCCGTCCCCTAATCCTAACCCGTACGCTAACACTAACCCGCGCCCTCACACGCACGCTGCCCCTAAAGCGTTGCCGTACCCTCACCTGGACCCTAAACCGTCCCCGTCCCCTAACCCTAACCCTAGCCCGAACCCTAACCCTAACCCTTCCCCGAAGCCTGACCCTCACCCGTGCCCTAATCCTAACCCGTACGCTAACACTAACCCGCGCCCTCACACGCACGCTCCCCCTAAAGCGTTGCCGTACCCTCACCTGGACCCTAAACCGTCCCCGTCCCCTAACCCTAACCCTAGCCCGAACCCTAACCCTAACCCTTCCCCGAAGCCTGACCCTCACCCGTGCCCTAATCCTAACCCGTACGCTAACACTAACCCGCGCCCTCACACGCACGCTCCCCCTAAAGCGTTGCCGTACCCTCACCTGGACCCTAAACCGTCCCCGTCCCCTAACCCTAACCCTAGCCCGAACCCTAACCCTAACCCTTCCCCGAAGCCTGACCCTCACCCGTCCCCTAATCCTAAACCGTACGCTAACACTAACCCGCGCCCTCACACGCACGCTCCCCCTAAAGCGTTGCCGTACCCTCACCTGGACCCTAAACCGTCCCCGTCCCCTAACCCTAACCCTAGCCCGAACCCTAACCCTAACCCTTCCCCGAAGCCTGACCCTCACCCGTCCCCTAATCCTAACCCGTACGCTAACACTAACCCGCGCCCTCACACGCACGCTCCCCCTAAATCGTTGCCGTACCCTCACCTGGACCCTAAACCGTCCCCGTCCCCTAACCCTAACCCTAGCCCGAACCCTAACCCTAACCCTTCCCCGAAGCCTGACCCTCACCCGTGCCCTAATCCTAACCCATACGCTAACACTAACCCGCGCCCTCACACGCACGCTCCCCCGAAAGCGTTGCCGTACCCTCACCTGGACCCTAAACCGTCCCCGTCCCCTAACCCTAACCCTAGCCCGAACCCTAACCCTAACCCTTCCCCGAAGCCTGACCCTCACCCGTCCCCTAATCCTAACCCGTACGCTAACACTAACCCGCGCCCTCACACGCACGCTCCCCCTAAAGCGTTGCCGTACCCTCACCTGGACCCTAAACCGTCCCCGTCCCCTAACCCTAACCCTAGCCCGAAACCTAGCCCTAACACTTCCCCGAAGCCTGACCCTCACCCGTCCCCTAATCCTAACCCGTACGCTAACACTAAACCGCGCCCTCACACGCACGCTCCCCCTAAAGCGTTGCCGTACCCTCACCTGGACCCTAAACCGTCCCCGTCCCCTAACCCTAACCCTAGCCCGAACCCTAACCCTAACCCTTCCCCGAAGCCTGACCCTCACCCGTCCCCTAATCCTAACCCGTACGCTAACACTAATCCGTGCCCTCACACGCACGCTCCCCCTAAAGCGTTGCCGTACCCTCACCTGGACCCTAAACCGTCCCCGTCCCCTAACCCTAACCCTAGCCCGAACCCTAACCCTAACCCTTCCCCGAAGCCTGACCCTCACCCGTGCCCTAATCCTAACCCGTACGCTAACACTAACCCGCGCCCTCACACGCACGCTCCCCCTAAAGCGTTGCCGTACCCTCACCTGGACCCTAAACCGTCCCCGTCCCCTAACCCTAACCCTAGCCCGAACCCTAACCCTAACCCTTCCCCGAAGCCTGACCCTCACCCGTGCCCTAATCCTAACCCGTACGCTAACACTAACCCGCGCCCTCACACGCACGCTCCCCCTAAAGCGTTGCCGTACCCTCACCTGGACCCTAAACCGTCCCCGTCCCCTAACCCTAACCCTAGCCCGAACCCTAACCCTAACCCTTCCCCGAAGCCTGACCCTCACCCGTCCCCTAATCCTAACCCGTACGCTAACACTAACCCGCGCCCTCACACGCACGCTGCCCCTAAAGCGTTGCCGTACCCTCACCTGGACCCTAAACCGTCCCCGTCCCCTAACCCTAACCCTAGCCCGAACCCTAACCCTAACCCTTCCCCGAAGCCTGACCCTCACCCGTGCCCTAATCCTAACCCGTACGCTAACACTAACCCGCGCCCTCACACGCACGCTCCCCCGAAAGCGTTGCCGTACCCTCACCTGGACCCTAAACCGTCCCCGTCCCCTAACCCTAACCCTAGCCCGAACCCTAACCCTAACCCTTCCCCGAAGCCTGACCCTCACCCGTGCCCTAATCCTAACCCGTACGCTAACACTAACCCGCGCCCTCACACGCACGCTCCCCCTAAAGCGTTGCCGTACCCTCACCTGGACCCTAAACCGTCCCCGTCCCCTAACCCTAATCCTAGCCCGAACCCTAACCCTAACACTTCCCCGAAGCCTGACCCTCACCCGTGCCCTAATCCTAACCCGTACGCTAACACTAACCCGCGCCCTCACACGCACGCTCCCCCTAAAGCGTTGCCGTACCCTCACCTGGACCCTAAACCGTCCCCGTCCCCTAACCCTAACCCTAGCCCGAACCCTAACCCTAACCCTTCCCCGAAGCCTGACCCTCACCCGTCCCCTAATCCTAACCCGTACGCTACCACTAACCCGCGCCCTCACACGCACGCTCCCCCGAAAGCGTTGCCGTACCCTCACCTGGACCCTAAACCGTCCCCGTCCCCTAACCCTAACCCTAGCCCGAACCCTAACCCTAACCCTTCCCCGAAGCCTGACCCTCACCCGTCCCCTAATCCTAACCCGTACGCTAACACTAACCCGCGCCCTCACACGCACGCTGCCCCTAAAGCGTTGCCGTACCCTCACCTGGACCCTAAACCGTCCCCGTCCCCTAACCCTAACCCTAGCCCGAACCCTAACCCTAACCCTTCCCCGAAGCCTGACCCTCACCCGTGCCCTAATCCTAACCCGTACGCTAACACTAACCCGCGCCCTCACACGCACGCTCCCCCTAAAGTGTTGCCGTACCCTCATCTGGACCCTAAACCGTCCCCGTCCCCTAACCCTAACCCTAGCCCGAACCCTAACCCTAACCCTTCCCCGAAGCCTGACCCTCAGCCGTGCCCTAATCCTAACCCGTACGCTAACACTAACCCGCGCCCTCACACGCACGCTCCCCCTAAAGCGTTGCCGTACCCTCACCTGGACCCTAAACCGTCCCCGTCCCCTAACCCTAACCCTAGCCCGAACCCTAACCCTAACCCTTCCCCGAAGCCTGACCCTCACCCGTCCCCTAATCCTAACCCGTACGCTAACACTAACCCGCACCCTCACACGCACACTCCCCGTAAAGCGTTGCCGTACCCTCACCTGGACCCTAAACCGTCCACGTCCCCTAACCCTAACCCTAGCCCGAACCCTAACCCTAACCCTTCCCCGAAGCCTGACCCTCACCCGTCCCCTAATCCTAACCCGTACGCTAACACTAACCCGCGCCCTCACACGCACGCTCCCCCTAAAGCGTTGCCGTACCCTCACCTGGACCCTAAACCGTCCCCGTCCCCTAACCCTAACCCTAGCCCGAACCCTAACCCTAAACCTTCCCCGAAGCCTGACCCTCACCCGTGCCCTAATCCTAACCCGTACGCTAACACTAACCCGCGCCCTCACACGTACGCTCCCCCGAATGCGTTGCCATACCCTCACCTGGACCCTAAACCGTCCCCGTCCCCTAACCCTAACCCTAGCCCGAACCCTAACCCTAACCCTTGCCCGAAGCCTGACCCTCACCCGTCCCCTAATCCTAACCCGTACGCTAACACTAACCCGCGCCCTCACACGCACGCTCCCCCTAAAGCGTTGCCGTACCCTCACCTGGACCCTAAACCGTCCCCGTCCCCTAACCCTAACCCTAGCCCGAACCCTAACCTTAACCCTTGCCCGAAGCCTGACCCTCACCCGTGCCCTAATCCTAACCCGTACGCTAACACTAACCCGTGCCCTCACACGCACGCTCCCCCTAAAGCGTTGCCGTACCCTCACCTGGACCCTAAACCGTCCCCGTCCCCTAACCCTAACCCTAGCCCGAACCCTAACCCTAACCCTTCCCAGAAGCCTGACCCTCACCCGTGCCCTAATCCTAACCCGTACGCTAACACTAACCCGCGCCCTCACACGCACGCTCCCCCTAAAGCGTTGCCGTACCCTCACCTGGACCCTAAACCGTCCCCGTCCCCTAACCCTAACCCTAGCCCGAACCCTAACCCTAACCCTTTCCCGAAGCCTGACCCTCACCCGTGCCCTAATCCTAACCCGTACGCTAACACTAAGCCGTGCCCTCACACGCACGCTCCCCCTAAAGCGTTGCCGTACCCTCACCTGGACCCTAAACCGTCCCCGTCCCCTAACCCTAACCGTAGCCCGAACCCTAACCCTAACCCTTCCCCGAAGCCTGACCCTCACCCGTCCCCTAATCCTAACCCGTACGCTAACACTAACCCGCGCCCTCACACGCACGCTCCCCCTAAAGCGTTGCCGTACCCTCACCTGGACCCTAAACCGTCCCCGTCCCCTAACCCTAACCCTAGCCCGAACCCTAACCCTAACCCTTCCCCGAAGCCTGACCCTCACCCGTGCCCTAATCCTAACCCGTACGCTAACACTAACCCGCGCCCTCACACGCACGCTCCCCCTAAAGCGTTGCCGTACCCTCACCTGGACCCTAAACCGTCCCCGTCCCCTAACCCTAACCCTAGCCCGAACCCTAACCCTAACCCTTCCCCGAAGCCTGACCCTCACCCGTCCCCTAATCCTAACCCGTACGCTAACACTAACCCACGCCCTCACACGCACGCTCCCCCTAAAGTGTTGCCGTACCCTCACCTGGACCCTAAACTGTCCCCGTCCCCTAACCGTAACCCTAGCCCGAACCCTAACCCTAACGCTTCCCCGAAGCCTGACCCTCACCCGTCCCCTAATCCTAACCCGTATGCTAACACTAACCCGCGCCCTCACACGCACGCTCCCCCTAAAGCGTTGCAGTACCCTCACCTGGACCCTAAACCGTCCCCGTCCCCTAACCCTAACCCTAGCCCGAAACCTAGCCCTAACCTTTCCCCAAAGCCTGACCCTCACCCGTCCCCTAATCCTAACCCGTACGCTAACACTAACCCGCGCCCTCACACGCACGCTCCCCCTAAAGCGTTGCCGTACCCTCACCTGGACCCTAAACCGTCCCCGACCCCTAACCCTAACCCTAGCCCGAACCCTAACCCTAACCCTTCCCCGAAGCCTGACCCTCACCCGTCCCCTAATCCTAACCCGTACGCTAACACTAATCCGTGCCCTCACACGCACGCTCCCCCTAAAGCGTTGCCGTACCCTCACCTGGACCCTAAACCGTCCCCGTCCCCTAACCCTAACCCTAGCCCGAACCCTAACCCTAACCCTTCCCCGAAGCCTGACCCTCACCCGTGCCCTAATCCTAACCCGTACGCTAACACTAACCCGCGCCCTCACACGCACGATCCCCCGAAAGCGTTGCCGTACCCTCACCTGGACCCTAAACCGTCCCCGTCCCCTAACCCTAACCCTAGCCCGAACCCTAACCCTAACCCTTCCCCGAAGCCTGACCCTCACCCGTCCCCTAATCCTAACCCGTACGCTAACACTAACCCGCGCCCTCACACGCACGCTCCCCCTAAAGCGTTGCCGTATCCTCACCTGGACCCTAAACCGTCCCCGTCCCCTAACCCTAACCCTAGCCCGAACACTAACCCTAACCCTTCCCCGAAGCCTGACCCTCACCCGTGCCCTAATCCTAACCCGTACGCTAACACTAACCCGCGCCCTCACACGCATGCTCCCCCTAAAGCGTTGCCGTACCCTCACCTGGACCCTAAACCGTCCCCGTCCCCTAACCCTAACCCTAGCCCGAACCCTAACCCTAACCCTTCCCCGAAGCCTGACCCTCACCCGTGCCCTAATCCTAACCCGTACGCTAACACTAACCCGCGCCCTCACACGCACGCTCCCCCGAAAGCGTTGCCGTACCCTCACCTGGACCCTAAACCGTCCCCGTCCCCTAACCCTAACCCTAGCCCGAACCCTAACCCTAACCCTTCCCCGAAGCCTGACCCTCACCCGTCCCCTAATCCTAACCCGTACGCTAACACTAACCCGCGCCCTCACACGCACGCTCCCCCTAAAGCGTTGCCGTACCCTCACCTGGACCCTAAACCGTCCCCGTCCCCTAACCCTAACCCTAGCCCGAACCCTAACCCTAACCCTTCCCCGAAGCCTGACCCTCACCCGTGCCCTAATCCTAACCCGTACGCTAACACTAACCCGCGCCCTCACACGCACGCTCCCCCTAAAGCGTTGCCGTACCCTCACCTGGACCCTAAACCGTCCCCGTCCCCTAACCCTAACCCTAGCCCGAACCCTAACCCTAACCCTTCCCCGAAGCCTGACCCTCACCCGTCCCCTAATCCTAACCCGTACGCTAACACTAACCCGCGCCCTCACACGCACGCTCCCCCGAAAGCGTTGCCGTACCCTCATCTGGACCCTAAACCGTCCCCGTCCCCTAACCCTAACCCTAGCCCGAACCCTAACCCTAACCCTTCCCCGAAGCCTGACCCTCACCCGTCCCCTAATCCTAACCCGTACGCTAACACTAACCCGCGCCCTCACACGCACGCTCCCCCTAAAGCGTTGCCGTACCCTCACCTGGACCCTAAACCGTCCCCATTCCCTAACCCTAACCCTAGCCCGAACTCTAACCCTAACCCTTTCCCGAAGCCTTACCTTCACCCGTCCCCTAATCCTAACCCGTACGCTAACACTAACCCGCGCCCTCACACGTACGCTCCCCCTAAAGCGTTGCCGTAAACTCACCTGGACCCTAAACCGTCCCCGTCCCCTAACCCTAACCCTAGCCCGAACACTAACCCTAACCCTTCCCCGAAGCCTGACCCTCACCCGTCCCCTAATCCTAACCCGTACGCTAACACTAACCCGCGCCCTCACACGCACGCTCCCCCGAAAGCGTTGCCGTACCCTCATCTGGACCCTAAACCGTCCCCGTCCCCTAACCCTAACCCTAGCCCGAACCCTAACCCTAACCCTTTCCCGAAGCCTGACCCTCACCCGTCCCCTAATCCTAACCCGTACGCTAACACTAATCCGTGCCCTCACACGCACGCTCCCCCTAAAGCGTTGCCGTACCCTCACCTGGACCCTAAACCGTCCCCGTCCCCTAACCCTAACCCTAGCCCTAACCCTAACCCTAACCCTTCCCCGAAGCCTGACCCTCACCCGTCCCCTAATCCTAACCCGTACGCTAACACTAACCCGCGCCCTCACACGCACGCTCCCCCTAAAGCGTTGCCGTACCCTCACCTGGACCCTAAACCGTCCCCTAACCCTAACCCTAACCCTAGCCCGAACACTAACCCTAACCCTTCCCCGAAGCCTGACCCTCACCCGTCCCCTAATCCTAACCCGTACGCTAACACTAACCCGCGCCCTCACACGCACGCTCCCCCGAAAGCGTTGCCGTACCCTCATCTGGACCCTAAACCGTCCCCGTACCCTAACCCTAACCCTAGCCCGAACCCTAACCCTACCCCTTCCCCGAAGCCTGACCCTCACCCGTCCCCTAATCCTAACCCGTACGCTAACACTAACCCGCGCCCTCACACGCACGCTCCCCCTAAAGCGTTGCCGTACCCTCACCTGGACCCTAAACCGTCCCCGTCCCCTAACCCTAACCCTAGCCCGAACCCTAACCCTAACCCTTCCCCGAAGCCTGACCCTCACCCGTGCCCTAATCCTAACCCGTACGCTAACAGTAACCCGCGCCCTCACACGCACGCTCCCCCTAAAGCGTTGCCGTACCCTCACCTGGACCCTAAACCGTCCCCGTCCCCTAACCCTAACCCTAGCCCGAACCCTAACCCTAACCCTTCCCCGAAGCCTGACCCTCACCCGTGCCCTAATCCTAACCCGTACGCTAACACTAACCCGCGCCCTCACACGCACGCTCCCCCTAAAGCGTTGCCGTACCCTCACCTGGACCCTAAACCGTCCCCGTCCCCTAACCCTAACCCTAGCCCGAACCCTAACCCTAACCCTTCCCCGAAGCCTGACCCTCACCCGTCCCCTAATCCTAAGCCGTACGGTAACACTAACCCGCACCCTCACACGCACGCTCCCAGTAAAGCGTTGCCGTACCCTCACCTGGACCCTAAACCGTCCCCGTCCCCTAACCCTAACCCTAGCCCGAACCCTAACCCTAACCCTTCCCCGAAGCGTGACCCTCACCCGTGCCCTAATCCTAACCCGTACGCTAACACTAACCCGCGCCCTCACACGCACGCTCCCCCTAAAGCGTTGCCGTACCCTCACCTGGACCCTAAACCGTCCCCGTCCCCTAACCCTAACCCTAGCCCGAACCCTAACCCTAAACCTTCCCCGAAGCCTGACCCTCACCCGTGCCCTAATCCTAACCCGTACGGAAACACTAACCCGCGCCCTCACACGCACGCTCCCCCGAAAGCGTTGCCGTACCCTCACCTGGACCCTAAACCGTCCCCGTCCCCTAACCCTAACCCTAGCCCGAACCCTAACCCTAACCCTTCCCCGAAGCCTGACCCTCACCCGTCCCCTAATCCTAACCCGTACGCTAACACTAACCCGCGCCCTCACACGCACGCTCCCCCTAAAGCGTTGCCGTACCCTCACCTGGACCCTAAACCGTCCCCGTCCCCTAACCCTAACCCTAGCCCGAACCCTAACCCTAACCCTTGCCCGAAGCCTGACCCTCACCCGTGCCCTAATCCTAACCCGTACGCTAACACTAACCCGCGCCGTCACACGCACGCTCCCCCTAAAGCGTTGCCGTACCCTCACCTGGACCCTAAACCGTCCCCGTCCCCTAACCCTAACCCTAGCCCGAACTCTAACCCTAACCCTTCCCCGAAGCCTGACCCTCACCCGTGCCCTAATCCTAACCCGTACGCTAACACTAACCCACGCCCTCACACGCACGCTCCCCCTAAAGTGTTGCCGTACCCTCACCTGGACCCTAAACCGTCCCCGTCCCCTAACCCTAACCCTAGCCCGAACCCTAACCCTAACCCTTTCCCGAAGCCTGACCCTCACCCGTGCCCTAATCCTAACCCGTACGCTAACACTAACCCGCGCCCTCACACGCACGCTCCCCCTAAAGCGTTGCCGTACCCTCACCTGGACCCTAAACCGTCCCCGTCCCCTAACCCTAGCCCGAACCCTAACCCTAACCCTTCCCCGAAGCCTGACCCTCACCCGTGCCCTAATCCTAACCCGTACGCTAACACTAACCCGCGCCCTCACACGCACGCTCCCCCTAAAGCGTTGCCGTACCCTCACCTGGACCCTAAAGCGTCCCCGTCCCCTAACCCTAACCCTAGCCCGAACCCTAACCCTAACCCTTTCCCGAAGCCTGACCCTCACCCGTGCCCTAATCCTAACCCGTACGCTAACACTAACCCGCGCCCTCACACGCATGCTCCCCCTAAAGCGTTGCCGTACCCTCACCTGGACCCTAAACCGTCCCCGTCCCCTAACCCTAACCCTAGCCCGAACCCTAACCCTAACCCTTCCCCGAAGCCTGACCCTCACCCGTCCCCTAATCCTAACCCGTATGCTAACACTAACCTGCGCCCTCACACGCACGCTCCCCCTAAAGCGTTGCCGTACCCTCACCTGGACCCTAAACCGTCCCCGTCCCCTAACCCTAACCCTAGCCCGAACCCTAACCCTAAACCTTCCCCGAAGCCTGACCCTCACCCGTGCCCTAATCCTAACCCGTACGCTAACACTAACCCGCGCCCTCACACGCACGCTCCCCCGAAAGCGTTGCCGTACACTCACCTGGACCCTAAACCGTCCCCGTCCCCTAACCCTAACCCTAGCCCGAACCCTAACCCTAACCCTTCCCCGAAGCCTGACCCTCACCCGTCCCCTAATCCTAACCCGTACGCTAACACTAACCCGCGCCCTCACACGCACGCTCCCCCTAAAGCGTTGCCGTACCCTCACCTGGACCCTAAACCGTCCCCGTCCCCTAACCCTAACCCTAGCCCGAACCCTAACCCTAACCCTTGCCCGAAGCCTGACCCTCACCCGTGCCCTAATCCTAACCCGTACGCTAACACTAACCCGCGCCCTCACACGCACGCTCCCCCTAAAGCGTTGCCGTACCCTCACCTGGACCCTAAACCGTCCCCGTCCCCTAACCCTAACCCTAGCCCGAACTCTAACCCTAACCCTTCCCCGAAGCCTGACCCTCACCCGTGCCCTAATCCTAACCCGTACGCTAACACTAACCCGCGCCCTCACACGCACGCTCCCCCTAAAGTGTTGCCGTACCCTCACCTGGACCCTAAACCGTCCCCGTCCCCTAACCCTAACCCTAGCCCGAACCCTAACCCTAACCCTTTCCCGAAGCCTGACTCTCACCCGTGCCCTAATCCTAACCCGTACGCTAACACTAACCCGCGCCCTCACACGCACGCTCCCCCTAAAGCGTTGCCGTACCCTCACCTGGACCCTAAACCGTCCCCGTCCCCTAACCCTAGCCCGAACCCTAACCCTAACCCTTCCCCGAAGCCTGACCCTCACCCGTGCCCTAATCCTAACCCGTACGCTAACACTAACCCGCGCCCTCACACGCACGCTCCCCCTAAAGCGTTGCCGTACCCTCACCTGGACCCTAAAGCGTCCCCGTCCCCTAACCCTAACCCTAGCCCGAACCCTAACCCTAACCCTTTCCCGAAGCCTGACCCTCACCCGTGCCCTAATCCTAACCCGTACGCTAACACTAACCCGCGCCCTCACACGCATGCTCCCCCTAAAGCGTTGCCGTACCCTCACCTGGACCCTAAACCGTCCCCGTCCCCTAACCCTAACCCTAGCCCGAACCCTAACCCTAACCCTTCCCCGAAGCCTGACCCTCACCCGTCCCCTAATCCTAACCCGTATGCTAACACTAACCTGCGCCCTCACACGCACGCTCCCCCTAAAGCGTTGCCGTACCCTCACCTGGACCCTAAACCGTCCCCGTCCCCTAACCATAACCCTAGCCCGAACCCTAACCCTAACCCTTGCCCGAAGCCTGACCCTCACCCGTGCCCTAATCCTAACCCGTACGCTAACACTAACCCGCGCCCTCACACGCACGCTCCCCCGAAAGCGTTGCCGTACCCTCACCTGGACCCTAAACCGTCCCCGTCCCCTAACCCTAACCCTAGCCCGAACCCTAACCCTAACCCTTCCCCGAAGCCTGACCCTCACCCGTGTCCTAATCCTAACTCGTACGCTAACACTAACCCGCGCCCTCACACGCACGCTCCCCCTAAAGCGTTGCCGTACCCTCACCTGGACCCTAAACCGTCCCCTAACCCTAACCCTAACCCTAGCCCGAACCCTAACCCTAACCCTTCCCCGAAGCCTGACCCTCACCCGTGCCCTAATCCTAACCCGTACGCTAACACTAACCCGCGCCCTCACACACACGCTCCCCCTAAAGCGTTGCCGTACCCTCACCTGGACCCTAAACCGTCCCCGTCCCCTAACCCTAACCCTAGCCCGAACCCTAACCCTAACCCTTCCCCGAAGCCTGACCCTCACCCGTGCCCTAATCCTAACCCGTACGCTAACACTAACCCGCGCCCTCACACGCACGCTCCCCCTAAAGCGTTGCCGTACCCTCACCTGGACCCTAAACCGTCCCCGTCCCCTAACCCTAACCCTAGCCCGAACCCTAACCCTAAACCTTCCCCGAAACCTGACGCTCACCCGTGCCCTAATCCTAACCCGTACGCTAACACTAACCCGCGCCCTCACACGCACGCTCCCCCGAAAGCGTTGCCGTACCCTCATCTGGACCCTAAACCGTCCCCGTCCCCTAACCCTAACCCTAGCCCGAACCCTAACCCTAACCCTTCCCCGAAGCCTGACCCTCACCCGTCCCCTAATCCTAACCCGTACGCTAACACTAACCCGCGCCCTTACACGCACGCTCCCCCTAAAGCGTTGCCGTACCCTCACCTGGACCCTAAACCGTCCCCATTCCCTAACCCTAACCCTAGCCCGAACTCTAACCCTAACCCTTTCCCGAAGCCTTACCTTCACCCGTCCCCTAATCCTAACACGTACGCTAACACTAACCCGCGCCCTCACACGCACGCTCCCTCTAAAGCGTTGCCGTAAACTCACCTGGACCCTAAACCGTCCCCGTCCCCTAACCCTAACCCTAGCCCGAACCCTAACCCTAACCCTTCCCCGAAGCCTGACCCTCACCCGTGCCCTAATCCTAACCCGTACGCTAACACTAACCCGCGCCCTCACACGCACGCTCCCCTTAAAGCGTTGCCGTACCCTCACCTGGACCCTAAACCGTCCCCGTCCCCTAACCCTAACCCTAGCCCGAACACTAACCCTAACCCTTCCCCGAAGCCTGACCCTCACCCGTGCCCTAATCCTAACCCGTACGCTAACACTAACCCGCGCCCTCACACGCACGCTCCCCCTAAAGCGTTGCCGTACCCTCACCTGGACCCTAAACCGTCCCCGTCCCCTAACCCTAACCCTAGCCCGAACCCTAACCCTAACCCTTCCCCGAAGCCTGACCCTCACCCGTCCCCTAATCCTAACCCGTACGCTAACACTAACCCGCGCCCTCACACGCACGCTCCCCCGAAAGCGTTGCCGTACCCTCATCTGGACCCTAAACCGTCCCCGTCCCCTAACCCTAACCCTAGCCCGAACCCTAACCCTAACCCTTTTCCGAAGCCTGACCCTCACCCGTCCCCTAATCCTAACCCGTACGCTAACACTAATCCGTGCCCTCACACGCACGCTCCCCCTAAAGCGTTGCCGTACCCTCACCTGGACCCTAAACCGTCCCCGTCCCCTAACCCTAACCCTAGCCCTAACCCTAACCCTAACCCTTCCCCGAAGCCTGACCCTCACCCGTGCCCTAATCCTAACCCGTACGCTAACACTAACCCGCGCCCTCACACGCACGCTCCCCCGAAAGCGTTGCCGTACCCTCACCTGGACCCTAAACCGTCCCCGTCCCCTAACCCTAACCCTAGCCCGAACCCTAACCCTAACACTTCCCCGAAGCCTGACCCTCACCCGTCCCCTAATCCTAACCCGTACGCTAACACTAACCCGCGCCCTCACACGCACGCTCCCCCTAAAGCGTTGCCGTACCCTCACCTGGACCCTAAACCGTCCCCGTCCCCTAACCCTAACCCTAGCCCGAACACTAACCCTAACCCTTCCCCGAAGCCTGATCCTCACCCGTCCCCTAATCCTAACCCGTACGCTAACACTAACCCGCGCCCTCACACGCACGCTCCCCCGAAAGCGTTGCCGTACCCTCATCTGGACCCTAAACCGTCCCCGTCCCCTAACCCTAACCCTAGCCCGAACCCTAACCCTAACCCTTCCCCGAAGCCTGACCCTCACCCGTCCCCTAATCCTAACCCGTACGCTAACACTAACCCGCGCCCTCACACGCACGCTCCCCCTAAAGCGTTGCCGTACCCTCACCTGGACCCTAAACCGTCCCCGTCCCCTAACCCTAACCCTAGCCCGAACCCTAACCCTAACCCTTCCCCGAAGCCTGACCCTCACCCGTGCCCTAATCCTAACCCGTACGCTAACAGTAACCCGCGCCCTCACACGCACGCTCCCCCTAAAGCGTTGCCGTACCCTCACCTGGACCCTAAACCGTCCCCGTCCCCTAACCCTAACCCTAGCCCGAACCCTAACCCTAACCCTTCCCCGAAGCCTGACCCTCACCCGTGCCCTAATCCTAACCCGTACGCTAACACTAACCCGCGCCCTCACACGCACGCTCCCCCTAAAGCGTTGCCGTACCCTCACCTGGACCCTAAACCGTCCCCGTCCCCTAACCCTAACCCTAGCCCGAACCCTAACCCTAACCCTTCCCCGAAGCCTGACCCTCACCCGTCCCCTAATCCTAACCCGTACGCTAACACTAACCCGCACCCTCACACGCACGCTCCCAGTAAAGCGTTGCCGTACCCTCACCTGGACCCTAAACCGTCCCCGTCCCCTAACCCTAACCCTAGCCCGAACCCTAACCCTAACCCTTCCCCGAAGCCTGACCCTCACCCGTGCCCTAATCCTAACCCGTACGCTAACACTAACCCGCGCCCTCACACGCACGCTCCCCCTAAAGCGTTGCCGTACCCTCACCTGGACCCTAAACCGTCCCCGTCCCCTAACCCTAACCCTAGCCCGAACCCTAACCCTAAACCTTCCCCGAAGCCTGACCCTCACCCGTGCCCTAATCCTAACCCGTACGCTAACACTAACCCGCGCCCTCACACGCACGCTCCCCCGAAAGCGTTGCCGTACCCTCACCTGGACCCTAAACCGTCCCCGTCCCCTAACCCTAACCCTAGCCCGAACCCTAACCCTAACCCTTCCCCGAAGCCTGACCCTCACCCGTCCCCTAATCCTAACCCGTACGCTAACACTAACCCGCGCCCTCACACGCACGCTCCCCCTAAAGCGTTGCCGTACCCTCACCTGGACCCTAAACCGTCCCCGTCCCCTAACCCTAACCCTAGCCCGAACCCTAACCCTAACCCTTGCCCGAAGCCTGACCCTCACCCGTGCCCTAATCCTAACCCGTACGCTAACACTAACCCGCGCCCTCACACGCACGCTCCCCCTAAAGCGTTGCCGTACCCTCACCTGGACCCTAAACCGTCCCCGTCCCCTAACCCTAACCCTAGCCCGAACTCTAGCCCTAACCCTTCCCCGAAGCCTGACCCTCACCCGTGCCCTAATCCTAACCCGTACGCTAACACTTACCCGCGCCCTCACACGCACGCTCCCCCGAAAGCGTTGCCGTACCCTCACCTGGACCCTAAACCGTCCCCGTCCCCTAACCCTAACCCTAGCCCGAAACCTAGCCCTAACACTTCCCCGAAGCCTGACCCTCACCCGTCCCCTAATCCTAACCCGTACGCTAACACTAAACCGCGCCCTCACACGCACGCTCCCCCTAAAGCGTTGCCGTACCCTCACCTGGACCCTAAACCGTCCCCGTCCCCTAACCCTAACCCTAGCCCGAACCCTAACCCTAACCCTTCCCCGAAGCCTGACCCTCACCCGTCCCCTAATCCTAACCCGTACGCTAACACTAATCCGTGCCCTCACACGCACGCTCCCCCTAAAGCGTTGCCGTACCCTCACCTGGACCCTAAACCGTCCCCGTCCCCTACACCTAACCCTAGCCCGAACCCTAACCCTAACCCTTCCCCGAAGCCTGACCCTCACCCGTGCCCTAATCCTAACCCGTACGCTAACACTAACCCGCGCCCTCACACGCACGCTCCCCCTAAAGCGTTGCCGTACCCTCACCTGGACCCTAAACCGTCCCCGTCCCCTAACCCTAACCCTAGCCCGAACCCTAACCCTAACCCTTCCCCGAAGCCTGACCCTCACCCGTGCCCTAATCCTAACCCGTACGCTAACACTAACCCGCGCCCTCACACGCACGCTCCCCCTAAAGCGTTGCCGTACCCTCACCTGGACCCTAAACCGTCCCCGTCCCCTAACCCTAACCCTAGCCCGAACCCTAACCCTAACCCTTCCCCGAAGCCTGACCCTCACCCGTCCCCTAATCCTAACCCGTACGCTAACACTAACCCGCGCCCTCACACGCACGCTGCCCCTAAAGCGTTGCCGTACCCTCACCTGGACCCTAAACCGTCCCCGTCCCCTAACCCTAACCCTAGCCCGAACCCTAACCCTAACCCTTCCCCGAAGCCTGACCCTCACCCGTGCCCTAATCCTAACCCGTACGCTAACACTAACCCGCGCCCTCACACGCACGCTCCCCCGAAAGCGTTGCCGTACCCTCACCTGGACCCTAAACCGTCCCCGTCCCCTAACCCTAACCCTAGCCCGAACCCTAACCCTAACCCTTCCCCGAAGCCTGACCCTCACCCGTGCCCTAATCCTAACCCGTACGCTAACACTAACCCGCGCCCTCACACGCACGCTCCCCCTAAAGCGTTGCCGTACCCTCACCTGGACCCTAAACCGTCCCCGTCCCCTAACCCTAATCCTAGCCCGAACCCTAACCCTAACACTTCCCCGAAGCCTGACCCTCACCCGTGCCCTAATCCTAACCCGTACGCTAACACTAACCCGCGCCCTCACACGCACGCTCCCCCTAAAGCGTTGCCGTACCCTCACCTGGACCCTAAACCGTCCCCGTCCCCTAACCCTAACCCTAGCCCGAACCCTAACCCTAACCCTTCCCCGAAGCCTGACCCTCACCCGTCCCCTAATCCTAACCCGTACGCTAACACTAACCCGCGCCCTCACACGCACGCTCCCCCGAAAGTGTTGCCGTACCCTCACCTGGACCCTAAACCGTCCCCGTCCCCTAACCCTAACCCTAGCCCGAACCCTAACCCTAACCCTTCCCCGAAGCCTGACCCTCACCCGTCCCCTAATCCTAACCCGTACGCTAACACTAACCCGCGCCCTCACACGCACGCTGCCCATAAAGCGTTGCCGTACCCTCACCTGGACCCTAAACCGTCCCCGTCCCCTAACCCTAACTCTAGCCCGAACCCTAACCCTAACCCTTCCCCGAAGCCTGACCCTCACCCGTGCCCTAATCCTAACCCGTACGCTAACACTAACCCGCGCCCTCACACGCACGCTCCCCCTAAAGCGTTGCCGTACCCTCATCTGGACCCTAAACCGTCCCCGTCCCCTAACCCTAACCCTAGCCCGAACCCTAACCCTAACCCTTCCCCGAAGCCTGACCCTCAGCCGTGCCCTAATCCTAACCCGTA
This sequence comes from Delphinus delphis, assembly GCF_949987515.2. Lineage (NCBI taxonomy): Eukaryota > Metazoa > Chordata > Mammalia > Artiodactyla > Delphinidae > Delphinus > Delphinus delphis. The sequence continues at coordinate 29,087 of NW_027192959.1, read as the reverse complement.
CGCTAACACTAACCCGCGCCCTCACACGCACGCTCCCCCTAAAGCGTTGCCGTACCCTCACCTGGACCCTAAAACGTCCCCGTCCCCTAACCCTAACCCTAGCCCGAACCCTAACCCTAACCCTTCCCCGAAGCCTGACCCTCACCCGTCCCCTAATCCTAACCCGTACGCTAACACTAACCCGCACCCTCACACGCACGCTCCCCGTAAAGCGTTGCCGTACCCTCACCTGGACCCTAAACCGTCCACGTCCCCTAACCCTAACCCTAGCCCGAACCCTAACCCTAACCCTTCCCCGAAGCCTGACCCTCACCCTTGCCCTAATCCTAACCCGTACGCTAACACTAACCCGCGCCCTCACACGCACGCTCCCCCTAAAGCGTTGCCGTACCCTCACCTGGACCCTAAACCGTCCCCGTCCCCTAACCCTAACCCTAGCCCGAACCCTAACCCTAAACCTTCCCCGAAGCCTGACCCTCACCCGTGCCCTAATCCTAACCCGTACGCTAACACTAACCCGCGCCCTCACACGTACGCTCCCCCGAATGCGTTGCCATACCCTCACCTGGACCCTAAACCGTCCCCGTCCCCTAACCCTAACCCTAGCCCGAACCCTAACCCTAACCCTTGCCCGAAGCCTGACCCTCACCCGTCCCCTAATCCTAACCCGTACGCTAACACTAACCCGCGCCCTCACACGCACGCTCCCCCTAAAGCGTTGCCGTACCCTCACCTGGACCCTAAACCGTCCCCGTCCCCTAACCCTAACCCTAGCCCGAACCCTAACCTTAACCCTTGCCCGAAGCCTGACCCTCACCCGTGCCCTAATCCTAACCCGTACGCTAACACTAACCCGTGCCCTCACACGCACGCTCCCCCTAAAGCGTTGCCGTACCCTCACCTGGACCCTAAACCGTCCCCGTCCCCTAACCCTAACCCTAGCCCGAACCCTAACCCTAACCCTTCCCAGAAGCCTGACCCTCACCCGTGCCCTAATCCTAACCCGTACGCTAACACTAACCCGCGCCCTCACACGCACGCTCCCCCTAAAGCGTTGCCGTACCCTCACCTGGACCCTAAACCGTCCCCGTCCCCTAACCCTAACCCTAGCCCGAACCCTAACCCTAACCCTTCCCCGAAGCCTGACCCTCACCCGTCCCCTAATCCTAACCCGTACGCTAACACTAACCCGCGCCCTCACACGCACGCTCCCCCTAAAGCGTTGCCGTACCCTCACCTGGACCCTAAACCGTCCCCGTCCCCTAACCCTAACCCTAGCCCGAACCCTAAACCTAACCCTTCCCCGAAGCCTGACCCTCACCCGTCTCCTAATCCTAACACGTACGCTAACACTAACCCGCGCTCTCACACGCACGCTCCCCCTAAAGTGTTGCCGTACCCGCACCTGGACCCTAAACCGTCCCCGTCCCCTAACCCTAACCCTAGCCCGAACCCTAACCCTAACCCTTCCCCGAAGCCTGACCCTCACCCGTCCCCTAATCCTAACCCGTACGCTAACACTAACCCACGCCCTCACACGCACGTTCCCCCTAAAGCGTTGCCGTACCCTCACCTGGACCCTAAACCGTCCCCGTCCCCTAACCCTAACCCTAGCCCGAACTCTAACCCTAACCCTTTCCCGAAGCCTGACCTTCACCCGTCCCCTAATCCTAACCCGTACGCTAACACTAACCCGCGCCCTCACACGCACGCTCCCCCTAAAGCGTTGCCGTACCCTCACCTGGACCCTAAACCGTCCCCGTCCCCTAACCCTAACCCTAGCCCGAACCCTAACCCTAACCCTTCCCCGAAGCCTGACCCTCACCCGTCCCCTAATCCTAACCCGTACGCTAACACTAACCCACGCCCTCACACGCACGCTCCCCCTAAAGTGTTGCCGTACCCTCACCTGGACCCTAAACTGTCCCCGTCCCCTAACCGTAACCCTAGCCCGAACCCTAACCCTAACCCTTCCCCGAAGCCTGACCCTCACCCGTCCCCTAATCCTAACCCGTATGCTAACACTAACCCGCGCCCTCACACGCACGCTCCCCCTAAAGCGTTGCAGTACCCTCACCTGGACCCTAAACCGTCCCCGTCCCCTAACCCTAACCCTAGCCCGAAACCTAGCCCTAACCTTTCCCCAAAGCCTGACCCTCACCCGTCCCCTAATCCTAACCCGTACGCTAACACTAACCCGCGCCCTCACACGCACGCTCCCCCTAAAGCGTTGCCGTACCCTCACCTGGACCCTAAACCGTCCCCGACCCCTAACCCTAACCCTAGCCCGAACCCTAACCCTAACCCTTCCCCGAAGCCTGACCCTCACCCGTCCCCTAATCCTAACCCGTACGCTAACACTAATCCGTGCCCTCACACGCACGCTCCCCCTAAAGCGTTGCCGTACCCTCACCTGGACCCTAAACCGTCCCCGTCCCCTAACCCTAACCCTAGCCCGAACCCTAACCCTAACCCTTCCCCGAAGCCTGACCCTCACCCGTGCCCTAATCCTAACCCGTACGCTAACACTAACCCGCGCCCTCACACGCACGCTCCCCCGAAAGCGTTGCCGTACCCTCACCTGGACCCTAAACCGTCCCCGTCCCCTAACCCTAACCCTAGCCCGAACCCTAACCCTAACCCTTGCCCGAAGCCTGACCCTCACCCGTCCCCTAATCCTAACCCGTACGCTAACACTAACCCGCGCCCTCACACGCACTCTCCCCCTAAAGCGTTGCCGTATCCTCACCTGGACCCTAAACCGTCCCCGTCCCCTAACCCTAACCCTAGCCCGAACACTAACCCTAACCCTTCCCCGAAGCCTGACCCTCACCCGTGCCCTAATCCTAACCCGTACGCTAACACTAACCCGCGCCCTCACACGCATGCTCCCCCTAAAGCGTTGCCGTACCCTCACCTGGACCCTAAACCGTCCCCGTCCCCTAACCCTAACCCTAGCCCGAACCCTAACCCTAACCCTTCCCCGAAGCCTGACCCTCACCCGTGCCCTAATCCTAACCCGTACGCTAACACTAACCCGCGCCCTCACATGCACGCTCCCCCGAAAGCGTTGCCGTACCCTCACCTGGACCCTAAACCGTCCCCGTCCCCTAACCCTAACCCTAGCCCGAACCCTAACCCTAACCCTTCCCCGAAGCCTGACCCTCACCCGTCCCCTAATCCTAACCCGTACGCTAACACTAACCCGCGCCCTCACACGCACGCTCCCCCTAAAGCGTTGCCGTACCCTCACCTGGACCCTAAACCGTCCCCGTCCCCTAACCCTAACCCTAGCCCGAACCCTAACCCTAACCCTTCCCCGAAGCCTGACCCTCACCCGTGCCCTAATCCTAACCCGTACGCTAACACTAACCCGCGCCCTCACACGCACGCTCCCCCTAAAGCGTTGCCGTACCCTCACCTGGACCCTAAACCGTCCCCGTCCCCTAACCCTAACCCTAGCCCGAACCCTAACCCTAACCCTTCCCCGAAGCCTGACCCTCACCCGTCCCCTAATCCTAACCCGTACGCTAACACTAACCCGCGCCCTCACACGCACGCTCCCCCGAAAGCGTTGCCGTACCCTCATCTGGACCCTAAACCGTCCCCGTCCCCTAACCCTAACCCTAGCCCGAACCCTAACCCTAACCCTTCCCCGAAGCCTGACCCTCACCCGTCCCCTAATCCTAACCCGTACGCTAACACTAACCCGCGCCCTCACACGCACGCTCCCCCTAAAGCGTTGCCGTACCCTCACCTGGACCCTAAACCGTCCCCATTCCCTAACCCTAACCCTAGCCCGAACTCTAACCCTAACCCTTTCCCGAAGCCTTACCTTCACCCGTCCCCTAATCCTAACCCGTACGCTAACACTAACCCGCGCCCTCACACGCACGCTCCCCCTAAAGCGTTGCCGTAAACTCACCTGGACCCTAAACCGTCCCCGTCCCCTAACCCTAACCCTAGACCGAACCCTAACCCTAGCCCGAACCCTAACCCTAACCCTTCCCCGAAGCCTGACCCTCACCCGTGCCCTAATCCTAACCCGTACGCTAACACTAACCCGCGCCCTCACACGTACGCTCCCCTTAAAGCGTTGCCGTACCCTCACCTGGACCCTAAACCGTCCCCGTCCCCTAACCCTAACCCTAGCCCGAACACTAACCCTAACCCTTCCCCGAAGCCTGACCCTCACCCGTGCCCTAATCCTAACCCGTACGCTAACACTAACCCGCACCCTCACACGCACGCTCCCCCTAAAGCGTTGCCGTACCCTCACCTGGACCCTAAACCGTCCCCGTCCCCTAACCCTAACCCTAGCCCGAACCCTAACCCTAACCCTTCCCCGAAGCCTGACCCTCACCCGTCCCCTAATCCTAACCCGTACGCTAACACTAACCCGCGCCCTCACACGCACGCTCCCCCGAAAGCGTTGCCGTACCCTCATCTGGACCCTAAACCGTCCCCGTCCCCTAACCCTAACCCTAGCCCGAACCCTAACCCTAACCCTTTCCCGAAGCCTGACCCTCACCCGTCCCCTAATCCTAACCCGTACGCTAACACTAATCCGTGCCCTCACACGCACGCTCCCCCTAAAGCGTTGCCGTACCCTCACCTGGACCCTAAACCGTCCCCGTCCCCTAACCCTAACCCTAGCCCTAACCCTAATCCTAACCCTTCCCCGAAGCCTGACCCTCACCCGTGCCCTAATCCTAACCCGTACGCTAACACTAACCCGCGCCCTCACACGCACGCTCCCCCTAAAGCGTTGCCGTACCCTCACCTGGACCCTAAACCGTCCCCGTCCCCTAACCCTAACCCTAGCCCGAACCCTAACCCTAACCCTTCCCCGAAGCCTGACACTCACCCGTCCCCTAATCCTAACCCGTACGCTAACACTAACCCGCGCCCTCACACGCACGCTCCCCCTAAAGCGTTGCCGTACCCTCACCTGGACCCTAAACCGTCCCCTAACCCTAACCCTAACCCTAGCCCGAACACTAACCCTAACCCTTCCCCGAAGCCTGACCCTCACCCGTCCCCTAATCCTAACCCGTACGCTAACACTAACCCGCGCCCTCACACGCACGCTCCCCCGAAAGCGTTGCCGTACCCTCATCTGGACCCTAAACCGTCCCCGTCCCCTAACCCTAACCCTAGCCCGAACCCTAACCCTAACCCTTCCCCGAAGCCTGACCCTCACCCGTCCCCTAATCCTAACCCGTACGCTAACACTAACCCGCGCCCTCACACGCACGCTCCCCCGAAAGCGTTGCCGTACCCTCACCTGGACCCTAAACCGTCCCCATTCCCTAACCCTAACCCTAGCCCGAACTCTAACCCTAACCCTTTCCCGAAGCCTTACCTTCACCCGTCCCCTAATCCTAACCCGTACGCTAACACTAACCCGCGCCCTCACACGCACGCTCCCCCTAAAGCGTTGCCGTACCCTCACCTGGACCCTAAACCGTCCCCTAACCCTAACCCTAACCCTAGCCCGAACACTAACCCTAACCCTTCCCCGAAGCCTGACCCTCACCCGTCCCCTAATCCTAACCCGTACGCTAACACTAACCCGCGCCCTCACACGCACGCTCCCCCGAAAGCGTTGCCGTACCCTCATCTGGACCCTAAACCGTCCCCGTCCCCTAACCCTAACCCTAGCCCGAACCCTAACCCTAACCCTTCCCCGAAGCCTGACCCTCACCCGTCCCCTAATCCTAACCCGTACGCTAACACTAACCCGCGCCCTCACACGCACGCTCCCCCTAAAGCGTTGCCGTACCCTCACCTGGACCCTAAACCGTCCCCATTCCCTAACCCTAACCCTAGCCCGAACTCTAACCCTAACCCTTTCCCGAAGCCTTACCTTCACCCGTCCCCTAATCCTAACCCGTACGCTAACACTAACCCGCGCCCTCACACGCACGCTCCCCCTAAAGCGTTGCCGTAAACTCACCTGGACCCTAAACCGTCCCCGTCCCCTAACCCTAACCCTAGACCGAACCCTAACCCTAGCCCGAACCCTAACCCTAACCCTTCCCCGAAGCCTGACCCTCACCCGTGCCCTAATCCTAACCCGTACGCTAACAGTAACCCGCGCCCTCACACGCACGCTCCCCCTAAAGCGTTGCCGTACCCTCACCTGGACCCTAAACCGTCCCCGTCCCCTAACCCTAACCCTAGCCCGAACCCTAACCCTAACCCTTCCCCGAAGCCTGACCCTCACCCGTGCCCTAATCCTAACCCGTACGCTAACACTAACCCGCGCCCTCACACGCACGCTCCCCCTAAAGCGTTGCCGTACCCTCACCTGGACTCTAAACCGTCCCCGTCCCCTAACCCTAACCCTAGCCCGAACCCTAACCCTAACCCTTCCCCGAAGCCTGACCCTCACCCGTCCCCTAATCCTAAGCCGTACGCTAACACTAACCCGCACCCTCACACGCACGCTCCCAGTAAAGCGTTGCCGTACCCTCACCTGGACCCTAAACCGTCCCCGTCCCCTAACCCTAACCCTAGCCCGAACCCTAACCCTAACCCTTCCCCGAAGCCTGACCCTCACCCGTGCCCTAATCCTAACCCGTACGCTAACACTAACCCGCGCCCTCACACGCACGCTCCCCCTAAAGCGTTGCCGTACCCTCACCTGGACCCTAAACCGTCCCCGTCCCCTAACCCTAACCCTAGCCCGAACCCTAACCCTAAACCTTCCCCGAAGCCTGACCCTCACCCGTGCCCTAATCCTAACCCGTACGCTAACACTAACCCGCGCCCTCACACGCACGCTCCCCCGAAAGCGTTGCCGTACCCTCACCTGGACCCTAAACCGTCCCCGTCCCCTAACCCTAACCCTAGCCCGAACCCTAACCCTAACCCTTCCCCGAAGCCTGACCCTCACCCGTCCCCTAATCCTAACCCGTACGCTAACACTAACCCGCGCCCTCACACGCACGCTCCCCCTAAAGCGTTGCCGTACCCTCACCTGGACCCTAAACCGTCCCCGTCCCCTAACCCTAACCCTAGCCCGAACCCTAACCCTAACCCTTGCCCGAAGCCTGACCCTCACCCGTGCCCTAATCCTAACCCGTACGCTAACACTAACCCGCGCCGTCACACGCACGCTCCCCCTAAAGCGTTGCCGTACCCTCACCTGGACCCTAAACCGTCCCCGTCCCCTAACCCTAACCCTAGCCCGAACTCTAACCCTAACCCTTCCCCGAAGCCTGACCCTCACCCGTGCCCTAATCCTAACCCGTACGCTAACACTAACCCGCGCCCTCACACGCACGCTCCCCCTAAAGTGTTGCCGTACCCTCACCTGGACCCTAAACCGTCCCCGTCCCCTAACCCTAACCCTAGCCCGAACCCTAACCCTAACCCTTTCCCGAAGCCTGACTCTCACCCGTGCCCTAATCCTAACCCGTACGCTAACACTAACCCGCGCCCTCACACGCACGCTCCCCCTAAAGCGTTGCCGTACCCTCACCTGGACCCTAAACCGTCCCCGTCCCCTAACCCTAGCCCGAACCCTAACCCTAACCCTTCCCCGAAGCCTGACCCTCACCCGTGCCCTAATCCTAACCCGTACGCTAACACTAACCCGCGCCCTCACACGCACGCTCCCCCTAAAGCGTTGCCGTACCCTCACCTGGACCCTAAAGCGTCCCCGTCCCCTAACCCTAACCCTAGCCCGAACCCTAACCCTAACCCTTTCCCGAAGCCTGACCCTCACCCGTGCCCTAATCCTAACCCGTACGCTAACACTAACCCGCGCCCTCACACGCATGCTCCCCCTAAAGCGTTGCCGTACCCTCACCTGGACCCTAAACCGTCCCCGTCCCCTAACCCTAACCCTAGCCCGAACCCTAACCCTAACCCTTCCCCGAAGCCTGACCCTCACCCGTCCCCTAATCCTAACCCGTATGCTAACACTAACCTGCGCCCTCACACGCACGCTCCCCCTAAAGCGTTGCCGTACCCTCACCTGGACCCTAAACCGTCCCCGTCCCCTAACCCTAACCCTAGCCCGAACCCTAACCCTAAACCTTCCCCGAAGCCTGACCCTCACCCGTGCCCTAATCCTAACCCGTACGCTAACACTAACCCGCGCCCTCACACGCACGCTCCCCCGAAAGCGTTGCCGTACCCTCACCTGGACCCTAAACCGTCCCCGTCCCCTAACCCTAACCCTAGCCCGAACTCTAACCCTAACCCTTCCCCGAAGCCTGACCCTCACCCGTGCCCTAATCCTAACCCGTACGCTAACACTAACCCGCGCCCTCACACGCACGCTCCCCCTAAAGTGTTGCCGTACCCTCACCTGGACCCTAAACCGTCCCCGTCCCCTAACCCTAACCCTAGCCCGAACCCTAACCCTAACCCTTTCCCGAAGCCTGACTCTCACCCGTGCCCTAATCCTAACCCGTACGCTAACACTAACCCGCGCCCTCACACGCACGCTCCCCCTAAAGCGTTGCCGTACCCTCACCTGGACCCTAAACCGTCCCCGTCCCCTAACCCTAGCCCGAACCATAACCCTAACCCTTGCCCGAAGCCTGACCCTCACCCGTGCCCTAATCCTAACCCGTACGCTAACACTAACCCGCGCCGTCACACGCACGCTCCCCCTAAAGCGTTGCCGTACCCTCACCTGGACCCTAAACCGTCCCCGTCCCCTAACCCTAACCCTAGCCCGAACTCTAACCCTAACCCTTCCCCGAAGCCTGACCCTCACCCGTGCCCTAATCCTAACCCGTACGCTAACACTAACCCGCGCCCTCACACGCACGCTCCCCCTAAAGTGTTGCCGTACCCTCACCTGGACCCTAAACCGTCCCCGTCCCCTAACCCTAACCCTAGCCCGAACCCTAACCCTAACCCTTTCCCGAAGCCTGACTCTCACCCGTGCCCTAATCCTAACCCGTACGCTAACACTAACCCGCGCCCTCACACGCACGCTCCCCCTAAAGCGTTGCCGTACCCTCACCTGGACCCTAAACCGTCCCCGTCCCCTAACCCTAGCCCGAACCCTAACCCTAACCCTTCCCCGAAGCCTGACCCTCACCCGTGCCCTAATCCTAACCCGTACGCTAACACTAACCCGCGCCCTCACACGCACGCTCCCCCTAAAGCGTTGCCGTACCCTCACCTGGACCCTAAAGCGTCCCCGTCCCCTAACCCTAACCCTAGCCCGAACCCTAACCCTAACCCTTTCCCGAAGCCTGACCCTCACCCGTGCCCTAATCCTAACCCGTACGCTAACACTAACCCGCGCCCTCACACGCATGCTCCCCCTAAAGCGTTGCCGTACCCTCACCTGGACCCTAAACCGTCCCCGTCCCCTAACCCTAACCCTAGCCCGAACCCTAACCCTAACCCTTCCCCGAAGCCTGACCCTCACCCGTCCCCTAATCCTAACCCGTATGCTAACACTAACCTGCGCCCTCACACGCACGCTCCCCCTAAAGCGTTGCCGTACCCTCACCTGGACCCTAAACCGTCCCCGTTCCCTAACCCTAACCCTAGCCCGAACCCTAACCCTAAACCTTCCCCGAAGCCTGACCCTCACCCGTGCCCTAATCCTAACCCGTACGCTAACACTAACCCGCGCCCTCACACGCACGCTCCCCCGAAAGCGTTGCCGTACCCTCACCTGGACCCTAAACCGTCCCCGTCCCCTAACCCTAACCCTAGCCCGAACTCTAACCCTAACCCTTCCCCGAAGCCTGACCCTCACCCGTGCCCTAATCCTAACCCGTACGCTAACACTAACCCGCGCCCTCACACGCACGCTCCCCCTAAAGTGTTGCCGTACCCTCACCTGGACCCTAAACCGTCCCCGTCCCCTAACCCTAACCCTAGCCCGAACCCTAACCCTAACCCTTTCCCGAAGCCTGACTCTCACCCGTGCCCTAATCCTAACCCGTACGCTAACACTAACCCGCGCCCTCACACGCACGCTCCCCCTAAAGCGTTGCCGTACCCTCACCTGGACCCTAAACCGTCCCCGTCCCCTAACCCTAGCCCGAACCATAACCCTAACCCTTCCCCGAAGCCTGACCCTCACCCGTGCCCTAATCCTAACCCGTACGCTAACACTAACCCGCGCCCTCACACGCACGCTCCCCCTAAAGCGTTGCCGTACCCTCACCTGGACCCTAAAGCGTCCCCGTCCCCTAACCCTAACCCTAGCCCGAACCCTAACCCTAACCCTTTCCCGAAGCCTGACCCTCACCCGTGCCCTAATCCTAACCCGTACGCTAACACTAACCCGCGCCCTCACACGCATGCTCCCCCTAAAGCGTTGCCGTACCCTCACCTGGACCCTAAAACGTCCCCGTCCCCTAACCCTAACCCTAGCCCGAACCCTAACCCTAACCCTTCCCCGAAGCCTGACCCTCACCCGTCCCCTAATCCTAACCCGTATGCTAACACTAACCTGCGCCCTCACACGCACGCTCCCCCTAAAGCGTTGCCGTACCCTCACCTGGACCCTAAACCGTCCCCGTCCCCTAACCATAACCCTAGCCCGAACCCTAACCCTAACCCTTGCCCGAAGCCTGACCCTCACCCGTGCCCTAATCCTAACCCGTACGCTAACACTAACCCGCGCCCTCACACGCACGCTCCCCCGAAAGCGTTGCCGTACCCTCACCTGGACCCTAAACCGTCCCCGTCCCCTAACCCTAACCCTAGCCCGAACCCTAACCCTAACCCTTCCCCGAAGCCTGACCCTCACCCGTGTCCTAATCCTAACTCGTACGCTAACACTAACCCGCGCCCTCACACGCACGCTCCCCCTAAAGCGTTGCCGTACCCTCACCTGGACCCTAAACCGTCCCCTAACCCTAACCCTAACCCTAGCCCGAACCCTAACCCTAACCCTTCCCCGAAGCCTGACCCTCACCCGTGCCCTAATCCTAACCCGTACGCTAACACTAACCCGCGCCCTCACACACACGCTCCCCCTAAAGCGTTGCCGTACCCTCACCTGGACCCTAAACCGTCCCCGTCCCCTAACCCTAACCCTAGCCCGAACCCTAACCCTAACCCTTCCCCGAAGCCTGACCCTCACCCGTGCCCTAATCCTAACCCGTACGCTAACACTAACCCGCGCCCTCACACGCACGCTCCCCCTAAAGCGTTGCCGTACCCTCACCTGGACCCTAAACCGTCCCCGTCCCCTAACCCTAACCCTAGCCCGAACCCTAACCCTAAACCTTCCCCGAAACCTGACGCTCACCCGTGCCCTAATCCTAACCCGTACGCTAACACTAACCCGCGCCCTCACACGCACGCTCCCCCGAAAGCGTTGCCGTACCCTCATCTGGACCCTAAACCGTCCCCGTCCCCTAACCCTAACCCTAGCCCGAACCCTAACCCTAACCCTTCCCCGAAGCCTGACCCTCACCCGTCCCCTAATCCTAACCCGTACGCTAACACTAACCCGCGCCCTCACTCGCACGCTCCCCCTAAAGCGTTGCCGTACCCTCACCTGGACCCTAAACCGTCCCCATTCCCTAACCCTAACCCTAGCCCGAACTCTAACCCTAACCCTTTCCCGAAGCCTTACCTTCACCCGTCCCCTAATCCTAACACGTACGCTAACACTAACCCGCGCCCTCACACGCACGCTCCCTCTAAAGCGTTGCCGTAAACTCACCTGGAACCTAAACCGTCCCCGTCCCCTAACCCTAACCCTAGCCCGAACCCTAACCCTAACCCTTCCCCGAAGCCTGACCCTCACCCGTGCCCTAATCCTAACCCGTACGCTAACACTAACTCGCGCCCTCACACGCACGCTCCCCTTAAAGCGTTGCCGTACCCTCACCTGGACCCTAAACCGTCCCCGTCCCCTAACCCTAACCCTAGCCCGAACACTAACCCTAACCCTTCCCCGAAGCCTGACCCTCACCCGTGCCCTAATCCTAACCCGTACGCTAACACTAACCCGCGCCCTCACACGCACGCTCCCCCTAAAGCGTTGCCGTACCCTCACCTGGACCCTAAACCGTCCCCGTCCCCTAACCCTAACCCTAGCCCGAACCCTAACCCTAACCCTTCCCCGAAGCCTGACCCTCACCCGTCCCCTAATCCTAACCCGTACGCTAACACTAACCCGCGCCCTCACACGCACGCTCCCCCGAAAGCGTTGCCGTACCCTCATCTGGACCCTAAACCGTCCCCGTCCCCTAACCCTAACCCTAGCCCGAACCCTAACCCTAACCCTTTCCCGAAGCCTGACCCTCACCCGTCCCCTAATCCTAACCCGTACGCTAACACTAATCCGTGCCCTCACACGCACGCTCCCCCTAAAGCGTTGCCGTACCCTCACCTGGACCCTAAACCGTCCCCGTCCCCTAACCCTAACCCTAGCCCTAACCCTAACCCTAACCCTTCCCCGAAGCCTGACCCTCACCCGTGCCCTAATCCTAACCCGTACGCTAACACTAACCCGCGCCCTCACACGCACGCTCCCCCTAAAGCGTTGCCGTACCCTCACCTGGACCCTAAACCGTCCCCGTCCCCTAACCCTAACCCTAGCCCGAACCCTAACCCTAACACTTCCCCGAAGCCTGACACTCACCCGTCCCCTAATCCTAACCCGTACGCTAACACTAACCCGCGCCCTCACACGCACGCTCCCCCTAAAGCGTTGCCGTACCCTCACCTGGACCCTAAACCGTCCCCGTCCCCTAACCCTAACCCTAGCCCGAACACTAACCCTAACCCTTCCCCGAAGCCTGATCCTCACCCGTCCCCTAATCCTAACCCGTACGCTAACACTAACCCGCGCCCTCACACGCACGCTCCCCCGAAAGCGTTGCCGTACCCTCATCTGGACCCTAAACCGTCCCCGTCCCCTAACCCTAACCCTAGCCCGAACCCTAACCCTAACCCTTGCCCGAAGCCTGACCCTCACCCGTGCCCTAATCCTAACCCGTACGCTAACACTAACCCGCGCCCTCACACGCACGCTCCCCCTAAAGCGTTGCCGTACCCTCACCTGGACCCTAAACCGTCCCCGTCCCCTAACCCTAACCCTAGCCCGAACCCTAACCCTAACCCTTCCCCGAAGCCTGACCCTCACCCGTGCCCTAATCCTAACCCGTACGCTAACAGTAACCCGCGCCCTCACACGCACGCTCCCCCTAAAGCGTTGCCGTACCCTCACCTGTACCCTAAACCGTCCCCGTCCCCTAACCCTAACCCTAGCCCGAACCCTAACCCTAACCCTTCCCCGAAGCCTGACCCTCACCCGTGCCCTAATCCTAACCCGTACGCTAACACTAACCCGCGCCCTCACACGCACGCTCCCCCTAAAGCGTTGCCGTACCCTCACCTGGACCCTAAACCGTCCCCGTCCCCTAACCCTAACCCTAGCCCGAACCCTAACCCTAACCCTTCCCCGACGCCTGACCCTCACCCGTCCCCTAATCCTAACCCGTACGCTAACACTAACCCGCACCCTCACACGCACGCTCCCAGTAAAGCGTTGCCGTACCCTCACCTGGACCCTAAACCGTCCCCGTCCCCTAACCCTAACCCTAGCCCGAACCCTAACCCTAACCCTTCCCCGAAGCCTGACCCTCACCCGTGCCCTAATCCTAACCCGTACGCTAACACTAACCCGCGCCCTCACACGCACGCTCCCCCTAAAGCGTTGCCGTACCCTCACCTGGACCCTAAACCGTCCCCGTCCCCTAACCCTAACCCTAGCCCGAACCCTAACCCTAAACCTTCCCCGAAGCCTGACCCTCACCCGTGCCCTAATCCTAACCCGTACGCTAACACTAACCCGCGCCCTCACACGCACGCTCCCCCGAAAGCGTTGCCGTACCCTCACCTGGACCCTAAACCGTCCCCGTCCCCTAACCCTAACCCTAGCCCGAACCCTAACCCTAACCCTTCCCCGAAGCCTGACCCTCACCCGTCCCCTAATCCTAACCCGTACGCTAACACTAACCCGCGCCCTCACACGCACGCTCCCCCTAAAGCGTTGCCGTACCCTCACCTGGACCCTAAACCGTCCCCGTCCCCTAACCCTAACCCTAGCCCGAACCCTAACCCTAACCCTTGCCCGAAGCCTGACCCTCACCCGTGCCCTAATCCTAACCCGTACGCTAACACTAACCCGCGCCCTCACACGCACGCTCCCCCTAAAGCGTTGCCGTACCCTCACCTGGACCCTAAACCGTCCCCTAACCCTAACCCTAACCCTAGCCCGAACCCTAACCCTAACCCTTCCCCGAAGCCTGACCCTCACCCGTGCCCTAATCCTAACCCGTACGCTAACACTAACCCGCGCCCTCACACACACGCTCCCCCTAAAGCGTTGCCGTACCCTCACCTGGACCCTAAACCGTCCCCGTCCCCTAACCCTAACCCTAGCCCGAACCCTAACCCTAACCCTTCCCCGAAGCCTGACCCTCACCCGTGCCCTAATCCTAACCCGTACGCTAACACTAACCCGCGCCCTCACACGCACGCTCCCCCTAAAGCGTTGCCGTACCCTCACCTGGACCCTAAACCGTCCCCGTCCCCTAACCCTAACCCTAGCCCGAACCCTAACCCTAAACCTTCCCCGAAACCTGACGCTCACCCGTGCCCTAATCCTAACCCGTACGCTAACACTAACCCGCGCCCTCACACGCACGCTCCCCCGAAAGCGTTGCCGTACCCTCATCTGGACCCTAAACCGTCCCCGTCCCCTAACCCTAACCCTAGCCCGAACCCTAACCCTAACCCTTCCCCGAAGCCTGACCCTCACCCGTCCCCTAATCCTAACCCGTACGCTAACACTAACCCGCGCCCTCACTCGCACGCTCCCCCTAAAGCGTTGCCGTACCCTCACCTGGACCCTAAACCGTCCCCATTCCCTAACCCTAACCCTAGCCCGAACTCTAACCCTAACCCTTTCCCGAAGCCTTACCTTCACCCGTCCCCTAATCCTAACACGTACGCTAACACTAACCCGCGCCCTCACACGCACGCTCCCTCTAAAGCGTTGCCGTAAACTCACCTGGAACCTAAACCGTCCCCGTCCCCTAACCCTAACCCTAGCCCGAACCCTAACCCTAACCCTTCCCCGAAGCCTGACCCTCACCCGTGCCCTAATCCTAACCCGTACGCTAACACTAACTCGCGCCCTCACACGCACGCTCCCCTTAAAGCGTTGCCGTACCCTCACCTGGACCCTAAACCGTCCCCGTCCCCTAACCCTAACCCTAGCCCGAACACTAACCCTAACCCTTCCCCGAAGCCTGACCCTCACCCGTGCCCTAATCCTAACCCGTACGCTAACACTAACCCGCGCCCTCACACGCACGCTCCCCCTAAAGCGTTGCCGTACCCTCACCTGGACCCTAAACCGTCCCCGTCCCCTAACCCTAACCCTAGCCCGAACCCTAACCCTAACCCTTCCCCGAAGCCTGACCCTCACCCGTGCCCTAATCCTAACCCGTACGCTAACACTAACCCGCGCCCTCACACGCACGCTCCCCCGAAAGCGTTGCCGTACCCTCATCTGGACCCTAAACCGTCCCCGTCCCCTAACCCTAACCCTAGCCCGAACCCTAACCCTAACCCTTTCCCGAAGCCTGACCCTCACCCGTCCCCTAATCCTAACCCGTACGCTAACACTAATCCGTGCCCTCACACGCACGCTCCCCCTAAAGCGTTGCCGTACCCTCACCTGGACCCTAAACCGTCCCCGTCCCCTAACCCTAACCCTAGCCCTAACCCTAACCCTAACCCTTCCCCGAAGCCTGACCCTCACCCGTGCCCTAATCCTAACCCGTACGCTAACACTAACCCGCGCCCTCACACGCACGCTCCCCCTAAAGCGTTGCCGTACCCTCACCTGGACCCTAAACCGTCCCCGTCCCCTAACCCTAACCCTAGCCCGAACCCTAACCCTAACACTTCCCCGAAGCCTGACACTCACCCGTCCCCTAATCCTAACCCGTACGCTAACACTAACCCGCGCCCTCACACGCACGCTCCCCCTAAAGCGTTGCCGTACCCTCACCTGGACCCTAAACCGTCCCCGTCCCCTAACCCTAACCCTAGCCCGAACACTAACCCTAACCCTTCCCCGAAGCCTGATCCTCACCCGTCCCCTAATCCTAACCCGTACGCTAACACTAACCCGCGCCCTCACACGCACGCTCCCCCGAAAGCGTTGCCGTACCCTCATCTGGACCCTAAACCGTCCCCGTCCCCTAACCCTAACCCTAGCCCGAACCCTAACCCTAACCCTTCCCCGAATCCTGACCCTCACCCGTCCCCTAATCCTAACCCGTACGCTAACACTAACCCGCGCCCTCACACGCACGCTCCCCCTAAAGCGTTGCCGTACCCTCACCTGGACCCTAAACCGTCCCCGTCCCCTAACCCTAACCCTAGCCCGAACCCTAACCCTAACCCTTCCCCGAAGCCTGACCCTCACCCGTGCCCTAATCCTAACCCGTACGCTAACAGTAACCCGCGCCCTCACACGCACGCTCCCCCTAAAGCGTTGCCGTACCCTCACCTGTACCCTAAACCGTCCCCGTCCCCTAACCCTAACCCTAGCCCGAACCCTAACCCTAACCCTTCCCCGAAGCCTGACCCTCACCCGTGCCCTAATCCTAACCCGTACGCTAACACTAACCCGCGCCCTCACACGCACGCTCCCCCTAAAGCGTTGCCGTACCCTCACCTGGACCCTAAACCGTCCCCGTCCCCTAACCCTAACCCTAGCCCGAACCCTAACCCTAACCCTTCCCCGAAGCCTGACCCTCACCCGTCCCCTAATCCTAACCCGTACGCTAACACTAACCCGCACCCTCACACGCACGCTCCCAGTAAAGCGTTGCCGTACCCTCACCTGGACCCTAAACCGTCCCCGTCCCCTAACCCTAACCCTAGCCCGAACCCTAACCCTAACCCTTCCCCGAAGCCTGACCCTCACCCGTGCCCTAATCCTAACCCGTACGCTAACACTAACCCGCGCCCTCACACGCACGCTCCCCCTAAAGCGTTGCCGTACCCTCACCTGGACCCTAAACCGTCCCCGTCCCCTAACCCTAACCCTAGCCCGAACCCTAACCCTAAACCTTCCCCGAAGCCTGACCCTCACCCGTGCCCTAATCCTAACCCGTACGCTAACACTAACCCGCGCCCTCACACGCACGCTCCCCCGAAAGCGTTGCCGTACCCTCACCTGGACCCTAAACCGTCCCCGTCCCCTAACCCTAACCCTAGCCCGAACCCTAACCCTAACCCTTCCCCGAAGCCTGACCCTCACCCGTCCCCTAATCCTAACCCGTACGCTAACACTAACCCGCGCCCTCACACGCACGCTCCCCCTAAAGCGTTGCCGTACCCTCACCTGGACCCTAAACCGTCCCCGTCCCCTAACCCTAACCCTAGCCCGAACCCTAACCCTAACCCTTGCCCGAAGCCTGACCCTCACCCGTGCCCTAATCCTAACCCGTACGCTAACACTAACCCGCGCCCTCACACGCACGCTCCCCCTAAAGCGTTGCCGTACCCTCACCTGGACCCTAAACCGTCCCCGTCCCCTAACCCTAACCCTAGCCCGAACTCTAGCCCTAACCCTTCCCCGAAGCCTGACCCTCACCCGTGCCCTAATCCTAACCCGTACGCTAACACTAACCCGCGCCCTCACACGCACGCTCCCCCTAAAGTGTTGCCGTACCCTCACCTGGACCCTAAACCGTCCCCGTCCCCTAACCCTAACCCTAGCCCGAACCCTAACCCTAACCCTTTCCCGAAGCCTGACCCTCACCCGTGCCCTAATCCTAACCCGTACGCTAACACTAACCCGCGCCCTCACACGCACGCTCCCCCTAAAGCGTTGCCGTACCCTCACCTGGACCCTAAACCGTCCCCGTCCCCTAACCCTAGCCCGAACCCTAACCCTAACCCTTCCCCGAAGCCTGACCCTCACCCGTGCCCTAATCCTAACCCGTACGCTAACACTAACCCGCGCCCTCACACGCACGCTCCCCCTAAAGCGTTGCCGTACCCTCACCTGGACCCTAAAGCGTCCCCGTCCCCTAACCCTAACCCTAGCCCGAACCCTAACCCTAACCCTTCCCCGAAGCCTGACCCTCACCCGTGCCCTAATCCTAACCCGTACGCTAACACTAACCCGCGCCCTCACACGCATGCTCCCCCTAAAGCGTTGCCGTACCCTCACCTGGACCCTAAACCGTCCCCGTCCCCTAACCCTAACCGTAGCCCGAACCCTAACCCTAACCCTTCCCCGAAGCCTGACCCTCACCCGTCCCCTAATCCTAACCCGTACGCTAACACTAACCCGCGCCCTCACACGCACGCTCCCCCTAAAGCGTTGCCGTACCCTCACCTGGACCCTAAACCGTCCCCGTCCCCTAACCCTAACCCTAGCCCGAACCCTAACCCTAACCCTTGCCCGAAGCCTGACCCTCACCCGTGCCCTAATCCTAACCCGTACGCTAACACTAACCCGCGCCCTCACACGCACGCTCCCCCTAAAGCGTTGCCGTACCCTCACCTGGACCCTAAACCGTCCCCGTCCCCTAACCCTAACCCTAGCCCGAACCCTAACCCTAACCCTTCCCCGAAGCCTGACCCTCACCCGTGTCCTAATCCTAACTCGTACGCTAACACTAACCCGCGCCCTCACACGCACGCTCCCCCTAAAGCGTTGCCGTACCCTCACCTGGACCCTAAACCGTCCCCTAACCCTAACCCTAACCCTAGCCCGAACCCTAACCCTAACCCTTCCCCGAAGCCTGACCCTCACCCGTCCCCTAATCCTAACCCGTACGCTAACACTAACCCGTGCCCTCACACGCACGCTCCCCCTAAAGCATTGCCGTACCCTCACCTGGACCCTAAACCGTCCCCGTCCCCTAACCCTAACCCTATCCCGAACCCTAACCGTAACCCGTCCCCGAAGCCTGACCCTCACCCGTCCCCTAATCCTAACCCGTACGCTAACACTAACCCGCGCCCTCACACGCACGCTCCCCCTAAAGCGTTGCCGTACCCGCACCTGGACCCTAAACCGTCCCCGTCCCCTAACCCTAACCCTAGCCCGAACCCTAACCCTAACCCTTCCCCGAAGCCTGACCCTCACCCGTCCCCTAATCCTAACCCGTACGCTAACACTAACCCGCACCCTCACACGCACGCTCCCCCTAAAGCGTTGCCGTACCCTCACCTGGACCCTAAACCGTCCCCGTCCCCTAACCCTAACCCTAGCCCGAACCCTAACCCTAACACTTCCCCGAAGCCTGACCCTCACCCGTCCCCTAATACTAACCCGTATGCTAACACTAACCCGCGCCCTCACACGCACGCTCCCCCTAAAGCGTTGCCGTACCCTCACCTGGACCCTAAACCGTCCCCGTCCCCTAACCCTAACCCTAGCCCGAAACCTAGCCCTAACCCTTCCCCGAAGCCTGACCCTCAACCGTCCCCTAATCCTAACCCGTACGCTAACACTAACCCGCGCCCTCACACGCACGCTCCCCCTAAAGTGTTGCCGTACCCTCACCTGGACCCTAAACCGTCCCCGTCCCCTAACCCTAACCCTAGCCCGAACCCTAACCCTAACCCTTCCCCGAAGCCTGACCCTCACCCGTCCCCTAATCTTAACCCGTACGCTAACACTAACCCGTGCCCTCACACGCACGCTCCCCCTAAAGCGTTGCCGTACCCTCACCTGGACCCTAAACCGTCCCCGTCCACTAACCCTAACCCTAGCCCGAACCCTAACCCTAAACCTTCCCCGAAGCCTGACCCTCACCCGTGCCCTAATCCTAAACCGTACGCTAACACTAACCCGCGCGCTCACACGCACGCTCCCCCTAAAGCGTTGCCGTACCCTCACCTGGACCCTAAACCGTCCCCGTCCCCTAACCCTAACCCTAGCCCGAATCCTAACCCTAACCCTTCCCCGAAGCCTGACCCTCACCCGTCCCCTAATCCTAACCCGTACGCAAACACCCACCCGCGCCCTCACACGCACGCTCCCCCTAAGGCGTTGCCGTACCCTCACTTGGACCCTAAACCGTCCCCATCCCCTAACCCTAACCCTAGCCCGAACCCTAACCCTAACCCTTCCCCGAAGCCTGACCCTCACCCGTCCCCTAATCCTAACCCGTACGCTAACACTAACTCGCGCCCTCACACGCACGCTCCCCCTAAAGCGTTGCCGTACCCTCACCTGGACCCTAAACCGTCCCCGTCCGCTAACCCTAACCCTAGCCCGAATCCTAACCCTAACCCTTCCCCGAAGCCTGACACTCACCCGTCCCCTAATCCTAACCCGTACGCTAACACTAACCCGTGACCTCACAGGCACGCTCCCCCTAAAGCATTGTCGTACCCTCACCTGGACCCTAAACCGTCCCCGTCCCCTAACCCTAACCCTAGCCCGAACCCTAACCGTAACACTTCCCCGAAGCCTGACCCTCACCCGTCCCCTAATCCTAACCCGTACGCTAACACTAACCCACGCCCGCAGACGCACGCTCCCCCTAAAGCGTTGCCGTACCCTCACCTGGACCCTAAACCGTCCCCGTCCCCTAACCCTAACCCTAGCCCGAACCCTAAACCTAACCCTTCCCCGAAGCCTGACACTCACCCGTCCCCTAATCCTAACCCGTACGCTAACACTAACCCGCGCCCTCACACGCACGCTCCCCCTAAAGCGTTGCCATACCCTCACCTGGACCCTCAACTGTCCCCGTCCCCTAACCCTAACCCTAGCCCGAACCCTAACCCTAACCCTTCCCCGAAGCCTGACCCTCACCCGTGCCCTAATCCTAACCCGTACGCTAACACTAACCCGCGCCCTCAGACGCATGCTCCCCCTAAAGCGTTGCCGTACCCGCACCTGGGCCCTAAACCGTCCCCGTCCCCTAACCCTAACCCTAGCCCGAACCCTAACCCTAACCCTTCCCCGAAGCCTGACCCTCACCCGTCCCCTAATCCTAACCCGTACGCTAACACTAACCCGCGCCCTCACACGCACGCTCCCCCTAAAGCGTTGCCGTACCCTCACCTGGACCCTAAACCGTCCCCGTCCCCTAACCCTAACCCTAGCCCGAACCCTAACCCTAACCCTTCCCCGAAGCCTGACCCTCACCCGTCCCCTAATCCTAACCCGTACGCTAACACTAACCCGCGCCCTCACACGCACGCTCCCCCTAAGGCGTTGCCGTACCCTCACCTGGACCCTAAACCGTCCCCGTCCCCTAACCCTAACCCTAGCCCGAATCCTAACCCTAACCCTGCCCCGAAGCCTGACCCTCACCCGTCCCCTAATCCTAACCCGTACTCTAACACCCATCCGCGCCCTCACACGCACGCTCCCCCTAAGGCGTTGCCGTACCCTCACCTGGAGCCTAAACCGTCCCCGTCCCCTAACCCTAACCCTAGCCCGAACCCTAACCCTAACCCTTCCCTGAAGCCTGACCCTCACCCGTGCCCTAATCCTAACCCGTACGCTAACACTAACCCGCGCCCTCACACGCACGCTCCCCCTAAAGCATTGCCGTACCCTCACCTGGACCCTAAACCGTCCCCGTCCCCTAACCCTAACCCTAGCCCGAACCCTAACCCTAACCCTTCCCCGAAGCCTGACCCTCACCCGTCCCCTAATCCTAACCCGTACGCTAACACTAACCCGCGCCCTCACACGCACGCTCCCCCTAAAGCGTTGCCGTACCCTCACCTGGACCCTAAACCGTCCCCGTCCCCTAACCCTAACCCTAGCCCGAACCCTAGCCCTAACCCTTCCCCGAAGCCTGACCCTCACCCGTCCCCTAATCCTAACCCGTACGCTAACACTAACACGCACCCTCACACGCACGCTCCCCCTAAAGCGTTGCCGTACCCTCACCTGGACCCTAAACCGTCCCCGTCCCCTAACCCTAACCCTAGCCCGAACCTTAACCCTAACACTTCCCCGAAGCCTGACCCTCACCCGTGCCCTAATCCTAAACCGTACGCTAACACTAACCCGCGCCCTCACACGCACGCTCCCCCTAAAGCGTTGCCATACCCTCACCTGGACCCTAAACTGTCCCCATCCCCTAACCCTAACCCTAGACCGAACCCTAACCCTAACACTTCCCCGAAGCCTGACCCTCACCCGTCCCCTAATCCTAACCCGTACGCTAACACTAACCCGCGCCCTCACACACACGCTCCCCCTAAAGCGTTGCCGTACCCTCACCTGGACCCTAAACCGTCCCCGTCCCCTAACCCTAACCCTAGCCCGAACCCTAACCCTAACCCTTCCCCGAAGCCTGACCCTCACCCGTCCCCTAATCCTAACCCGTACGCTAACACTAACCCGCGCCCTCACACGCACGCTCCCCCTAAAGCGTTGCCGTACCCTCACCTGGACCCTAAACCGTCCCCGTCCACTAACCCTAACCCTAGCCCGAACCCTAACCCTAACCCTTCCCCGAAGCCTGACCCTCACCCGTCCCCTAATCCTAACCCGTACGCTAACACTAACCCGCGCCCTCACATGCACGCTCCCCCTAAAGCGTTGCCGTACCCTCACCTGGACCCTAAACCGTCCCCGTCCCCTAACCCTAACCCTAGCCCGAACCCTAGCCCTAACCCTTCCCCGAAGCCTGACCCTCACCCGTCCCCTAATCCTAACCCGTACGCTAACACTAACACGCACCCTCACACGCACGCTCCCCCTAAAGCGTTGCCGTACCCTCACCTGGACCCTAAACCGTCCCCGTCCCCTAACCCTAACCCTAGCCCGAACCTTAACCCTAACACTTCCCCGAAGCCTGACCCTCACCCGTGCCCTAATCCTAAACCGTACGCTAACACTAACCCGCGCCCTCACACGCACGCTCCCCCTAAAGCGTTGCCATACCCTCACCTGGACCCTAAACTGTCCCCATCCCCTAACCCTAACCCTAGACCGAACCCTAACCCTAACACTTCCCCGAAGCCTGACCCTCACCCGTCCCCTAATCCTAACCCGTACGCTAACACTAACCCGCGCCCTCACACACACGCTCCCCCTAAAGCGTTGCCGTACCCTCACCTGGACCCTAAACCGTCCCCGTCCCCTAACCCTAACCCTAGCCCGAACCCTAACCCTAACCCTTCCCCGAAGCCTGACCCTCACCCGTCCCCTAATCCTAACCCGTACGCTAACACTAACCCGCGCCCTCACACGCACGCTCCCCCTAAAGCGTTGCCGTACCCTCACCTGGACCCTAAACCGTCCCCGTCCACTAACCCTAACCCTAGCCCGAACCCTAACCCTAACCCTTCCCCGAAGCCTGACCCTCACCCGTCCCCTAATCCTAACCCGTACGCTAACACTAACCCGCGCCCTCACATGCACGCTCCCCCTAAAGCGTTGGCGTACCCTCACTTGGACCCTAAACCGTCCCCGTCCACTAACCCTAACCCTAGCCTGAACCCTAACCCTAAACCTTCCCCGAAGCCTGACCCTCACCCGTCCCCTAATCCTAACCCGTACGCTAACACTAACCCGCGCCCTCACACGCACGCTCCCCCTAAAGCGTTGCCGTACCCTCACCTGGACCCTAAACTGTCCCCGTCCCCTAACCCTAACCTTAGCCCGAACCCTAGCCCTAAACTTTCCCCGAAGCCTGACCCTCACCCATGCACTAATCCTAACCCGTACGCTAACACTAACCCGCGCCCTCACACGCACGCTCCCCCTAAAGCGTTGCCGTACCCTCACCTGGACCCTAAACCGTCCCCGTCCCCTAACCCTAACCCTAGCCCGAACCCTAACCCTAACCCTTCCCCGAAGCCTGACCCTCACACGTGCCCTAATCCTAACCCGTACGCTAACACTAACCCGCGCCCTCACACGCACGCTCCCCCTACAGCGTTGTCGTACCCTCACCTGGACCCTAAACCGTCCCCGTCCCCTAACCCTAACCCTAGCCCGAACCCTAACCCTAACCCTTCCCCGAAGCCTGACCCTCACCCATGCACTAATCCTAACCCGTACGCTAACACTATCCCGCGCCCTCACACGCACGCTCCCCCTAAAGCGTTGCCGTACCCTCACCTGGACCCTAAACCGTCCCCGTCCCCTAACCCTAACCCTAGCCCGAACCCTAACCCTAACCCTTCCCCGAAGCCTGACCCTCACCCGTGCCCTAATCCTAACCCGTACGCTAACACTAACCCGCGCCCTCACACGCACGCTCCCCCTAAAGCGTTGCCATACCCTCACCTCGACCCTAAACCATCCCCGTCCCCTAACCCTAACCCTAGCCCGAACCCTAACCCTAACCCTTCCCCGAAGCCTGACCCTCAACCGTGCCGTAATCCTAACCCGTACGCTAACACTAACCCGCGCCCTCACACGCACGCTCCCCCTAAAGCGTTGCCGTACCCTCACCTGGACCCTAAACCGTCCCCGTCCCCTAACCCTAACCCTAGCCCGAACCCTAACCCTAACCCTTCCCCGAAGCCTGACCCTCACCCGTCCCCTAATCCTAACCCGTACGCTAACACTAACCCGCGCCCTCACACGCACGCTCCCCCTAAAGCGTTGCCGTACCCTCACCTGGACCCTAAACCGTCCCCGTCCCCTAACCCTAACCCTAGCCCGAACCCTAACCCTAACCCTTCCCCGAAGCCTGACCGTCACCCGTCCCCTAATCCTAACCCGTACGCTAACACTAACCCGCGCCCTCACACGCACGCTCCCCCTAAAGCGTTGCCGTACCCTCACCTGGACCCTAAACCGTCCCCGTCCCCTAACCCTAACCCTAGCCCGAACCCTAACCCTAACCCTTCCCCGAAGCCTGACCCTCACCCGTGCCCTAATCCTAACCCGTACGCTAACACTAACCCGCGCCCTCACACGCACGCTCCCCGTAAAGCGTTGCCGTACCCTCACCTGGACCCTAAACCGTCCCCGTTCCCTAACCCTAACCCTAGCCCGAACCCTAACCCTAACCCTTCCACGAAGCCTGACCCTCACCCGTGCCCTAATCCTAACCCGTACGCTAACACTAACCCGCGCCCTCACACGCACGCTCCCCCTAAAGCGTTGCCGTACCGTCACCTGGACCCTAAACCGTCCCCGTCCCCTAACCCTAACCCTAGCCCGAACCCTAACCCTAACCCTTCCCCGAAGCCTGACCCTCACCCGTCCCCTAATCCTAACCCGTACGCTAACACTAACCCGCGCCCTCACACGCACGCTCCCCCTAAAGCGTTGCCGTACCCTCACCTGGACCCTAAACCGTCCCCGTCCCTTAACCCTAACCCTAGCCCCAACCCTAACCCTAACCCTTCCCCGAAGCCCGACACTCACCCGTGCCCTAATCCTAACCCGTACGCTAACACTAACCCGCGCCCTCACACACACGCTCCCCCTAAAGCGTTGCCGTACCCTCACCTGGACCCTAAACTGTCCCCGTCCCCTAACCCTAACCCTAGCCCGAATCCTAACCCTACCCCTTCCCCGAAGCCTGACCCTCACCCGTCCCCTAATCCTAACCCGTACGCTAACACCCACCCGCGCCCTCACACGCACGCTCCCCCTAAGGCGTTGCCGTACCCTCACCTGGACCCTAAACCGTCCCCATCCCCTAACCCTAACCCTAGCCCGAACCCTAACCCTAACCCTTCCCCGAAGCCTGACCCTCACACGTGCCCTAATCCTAACCCGTACGCTAACACTAACCCGCGCCCTCACACGCACGCTCCCCCTAAAGCGTTTCCGTACCCTCACCTGGACCCTAAACCGTCCCCGTCCCCTAACCCTAACCCTAGCCCGAACCCTAACCCTAACCCTTCCCCGAAGCCTGAACCTCACCCGTGCCCTAATCCTAACCCGTACGCTAACACTAACCCGCGCCCTCACACGCACGCTCCCCCTAAAGCGTTGCCGTACCCTCACCTGGACCCTAAACCGTCCCCGTCCCCTAACCCTAACCCTAGCCCGAACCCTAACCCTAACCCTTCCCCGAAGCCTGACCCTCACCCGTCCCCTAATCCTAACCCGTACGCTAACACTAACCCGTGCCCTCACACGCACGCTCCCCCTAAAGCATTGCCGTACCCTCACCTGGACCCTAAACCGTCCCCGTCCCCTAACCCTAACCCTATCCCGAACCCTAACCGTAACCCGTCCCCGAAGCCTGACCCTCACCCGTCCCCTAATCCTAACCCGTACGCTAACACTAACCTGCGCCCTCACAAGCACGCTCCCCCTAAAGCGTTGCCGTACCCGCACCTGGACCCTAAACCGTCCCCGTCCCCTAACCCTAACCCTAGCCCGAACCCTAACCCTAACCCTTCCCCGAAGCCTGACCCTCACCCGTCCCCTAATCCTAACCCGTACGCTAACACTAACCCGCGCCCTCACACGCACGCTCCCCCTAAAGCGTTGCCGTACCCTCACCTGGACCCTAAACCGTCCCCGTCCCCTAACCCTAACCCTAGCCCGAACCCTAACCCTAACACTTCCCCGAAGCCTGACCCTCACCCGTCCCCTAATACTAACCCGTATGCTAACACTAACCCGCGCCCTCACACGCACGCTCCCCCTAAAGCGTTGCCGTACCCTCACCTGGACCCTAAACCGTCCCCGTCCCCTAACCCTAACCCTAGCCCGAAACCTAGCCCTAACCCTTCCCCGAAGCCTGACCCTCACCCGTCCCCTAATCCTAACCCGTACGCTAACACTAACCCGCGCCCTCACACGCACGCTCCCCCTAAAGCGTTGCCGTACCCTCACCTGGACCCTAAACCGTCCCCGTCCCCTAACCCTAACCCTAGCCCGAACCCTAACCCTAACCCTTCCCCGAAGCCTGACCCTCACCCGTCCCCTAATCTTAACCCGTACGCTAACACTAACCCGTGCCCTCACACGCACGCTCCCCCTAAAGCGTTGCCGTACCCTCACCTGGACCCTAAACCGTCCCCGTCCACTAACCCTAACCCTAGCCCGAACCCTAACCCTAAACCTTCCCCGAAGCCTGACCCTCACCCGTGCCCTAATCCTAAACCGTACGCTAACACTAACCCGCGCGCTCACACGCACGCTCCCCCTAAAGCGTTGCCGTACCCTCACCTGGACCCTAAACCGTCCCCGTCCCCTAACCCTAACCCTAGCCCGAATCCTAACCCTAACCCTTCCCCGAAGCCTGACCCTCACCCGTCCCCTAATCCTAACCCGTACGCTAACACCCACCCGCGCCCTCACACGCACGCTCCCCCTAAGGCGTTGCCGTACCCTCACTTGGACCCTAAACCGTCCCCATCCCCTAACCCTAACCCTAGCCCGAACCCTAACCCTAACCCTTCCCCGAAGCCTGACCCTCACCCGTCCCCTAATCCTAACCCGTACGCTAACACTAACTCGCGCCCTCACACGCACGCTCCCCCTAAAGCGTTGCCGTACCCTCACCTGGACCCTAAACCGTCCCCGTCCCCTAACCCTAACCCTAGCCCGAATCCTAACCCTAACCCTTCCCCGAAGCCTGACACTCACCCGTCCCCTAATCCTAACCCGTACGCTAACACTAACCCGTGACCTCACAGGCACGCTCCCCCTAAAGCATTGTCGTACCCTCACCTGGACCCTAAACCGTCCCCGTCCCCTAACCCTAACCCTAGCCCGAACCCTAACCGTAACACTTCCCCGAAGCCTGACCCTCACCCGTCCCCTAATCCTAACCCGTACGCTAACACTAACCCACGCCCGCAGACGCACGCTCCCCCTAAAGCGTTGCCGTACCCTCACCTGGACCCTAAACCGTCCCCGTCCCCTAACCCTAACCCTAGCCCGAACCCTAAACCTAACCCTTCCCCGAAGCCTGACACTCACCCGTCCCCTAATCCTAACCCGTACGCTAACACTAACCCGCGCCCTCACACGCACGCTCCCCCTAAAGCGTTGCCATACCCTCACCTGGACCCTCAACTGTCCCCGTCCCCTAACCCTAACCCTAGCCCGAACCCTAACCCTAACCCTTCCCCGAAGCCTGACCCTCACCCGTGCCCTAATCCTAACCCGTACGCTAACACTAACCCGCGCCCTCAGACGCACGCTCCCCCTAAAGCGTTGCCGTACCCGCACCTGGGCCCTAAACCGTCCCCGTCCCCTAACCCTAACCCTAGCCCGAACCCTAACCCTAACCCTTCCCCGAAGCCTGACCCTCACCCGTCCCCTAATCCTAACCCGTACGCTAACACTAACCCGCGCCCTCACACGCACGCTCCCCCTAAAGCGTTGCCGTACCCTCACCTGGACCCTAAACCGTCCCCGTCCCCTAACCCTAACCCTAGCCCGAACCCTAACCCTAACCCTTCCCCGAAGCCTGACCCTCACCCGTCCCCTAATCCTAACCCGTACGCTAACACTAACCCGCGCCCTCACACGCACGCTCCCCCTAAAGCGTTGCCGTACCCTCACCTGGACCCTAAACCGTCCCCGTCCACTAACCCTAACCCTAGCCCGAACCCTAACCCTAAACCTTCCCCGAAGCCTGACCCTCACCCGTCCCCTAATCCTAACCCGTACGCTAACACTAACCCGCGCCCTCACACGCACGCTCCCCCTAAAGCGTTGCCGTACCCTCACCTGGACTCTAAACTGTCCCCGTCCCCTAACCCTAACCTTAGCCCGAACCCTAGCCCTAACCTTTCCCCGAAGCCTGACCCTCACCCATGCACTAATCCTAACCCGTACGCTAACACTAACCCGCGCCCTCACACGCACGCTCCCCCTAAAGCGTTGCCGTACCCTCACCTGGACCCTAAACCGTCCCCGTCCCCTAACCCTAACCCTAGCCCGAACCCTAACCCTAACCCTTCCCCGAAGCCTGACCCTCACCCGTCCCCTAATCCTAACGCATACGCTAACACTAACCCGCGCCCTCACACGCATGCTCCCCCTACAGCGTTGCCGTACCCTCACCTGGACCCTAAACCGTCCTCGTCCCCTAACCCTAACCCTAGCCCGAACCCTAACCCTAAAACTTCCCCGAAGCCTGACCCTCACCCGTGCCCTAATCCTAAACCGTACGCTAACACTAACCCGC